>NW_028246794.1:0-55086 GCF_964263255.1 Lissotriton vulgaris | reverse complement strand
CCTTGGACTGCACTCATATCACAGTTTGCAGCATCACGGCCCACTCTGACATACACACTTTACACATCACCACATCTCACAGCAAGACACTTACATTGCTCAATGGATATGTCCTCAGTCATTCACATACCGCCACACGACCACTCTACTCTGCTTAAATTCTACAGATTGCCATTTCTGAAACACATGCATACCCAGATGCACAAACAACATAAATCAACTATACAACACCTCACATTTGACCGTTCTGCACCCTAAAATACACAACTGGTGTATCCCCTTTACATACGCTTATCTACTTTCTCACATATGTCTAGTTTAACCATGTCTCACTGTGGCCCATGTCACATCCACATGTGACTTCCAAGCCCAATAACCCCATTGACCTATGCACATTAACAACTAACCTCACATTGAAAAAGGCACTGTTCCAGTCATGTCACACAATAGTGCCACAGACTACAGCTCTCATCACCTGCCATAATCCAACTATGTATAGCTGGATATACCCCTATCACATCTGCCTATTCCTCCCATACCTTGTGCATTATTAAACCAGTGTAACAAGCTTGCATACTCTGATTCACACCCTCGCATGTACCACAGCTCACATTGGAACATTGAGGGTACTTCACTTCCCCTACACAAAAACTGCCCATGAACTTGACCCATACCTTATGCTCGGGCGGAGCTTGGCCACGCACCAAAATCGCCAGCTGAGCACATAATCCTGCAACATCCTCAGCCCACTGGCCCCCAATATCGACAATTTGTGGGTGCCTAAGAGCGAGAAGAGATAGTGCACTAGCCTAGCCTTGGCAGAGTGCGCACATGCTGGTACGTGGAGGCTGTGGTGAGGGAACATTGGACCCCCATGGGCTGGGAGGCGCCATCTTACCACTGCAACGTATCGCAGCAGCCGGGGCAGCCTACTGTGAACCTCGCAACGAAGGGGTGCCCGGACTCCAACCTTCGCTGCCACTAACACACCTGCAAGCCCATCTTTGAGTGCTGAGGTGACAATGTACTTGCAATCCTAAGAGGAGGATAGGACTCCTGTGGCCTGGCTGACGGCTGTGGCACTGCTGAACTGGGCCACACAGCGCAGACGCAGACCCATGAGAAGAACTGACGGGCCTCTGACTCGGGGCACCGCGCCTTCAGTGCTGCCTGTGGAGGCCTGGTCCCACCTCCCACCTTCACCAAATGAGGAAACAGGAGATATGCCGACCCTTGTCCGCAACGGCCAGAGAAACTACAACGCCCATTGGCAGTGTGAGTGAAGCTACATCGGGCAGCTCTCGTGGATGCGGAGGAGACCATGGGGGCCTGCCAAGTAGGCCGCGTTTAACACAACGACATTAAGTGCATGAGCATACTGGACACCTGCACCACTCTGCGGGAGAGGAGCTGGTGCTTCTGGTGGCGAGTGGCCCTGAGTTGGAGGCTATACCGCATAGCAGATACACATTAAAAGCTCAAAAGACATAGCTACTGCAACAATAAGTGGGAACAAGTGCCTACTCTCCTGCTGTTCTTTTGCTGATCACCGCTGCTGAGGGACATGCAAAGCCATAAGTGAGACACCTGCAGAGTGAACGAACCCAGAGCACCTCATTGACTCCAAATTGGGGGTAAAGCCTGGGGCCTAGATACAGCGGAGCTAACCTTGGACCGGTACCCGGCAGACCCCTACTTCATGCTTGTCATTTAAGCGCAGCTACACCCCTCCAACTATGACCGGCAGCAGAACCAACACGGACACTGAGTCACTGCAGCAGGCCAATATAAACTGTGCTTCAGTAGCTAGACACTACGTTATATTATGTTATGTTAATTATATTTTCATAGCGCACAGATGCCCCAGCCAAGGGGCGTCCTGGCGCTAGACAGGTACTATAACATAACACACAAAGGGAAAAAGAAGAAAATGGCGACTACTCGGAAGCGGGAAACAAAAAAGTTTTGATTGCACGTCTGAAGGTGGACAGATCATTCAGGGCTCGAATGTGCACCGGGAGCGAGTTCCACAATCCCGCCGCAAGCACCCGGTAAGAGCGGCCACCCATTCTGCTAAGTTTAAAACGGGGGCAGACTGCTAGGTGAAGAGCCTCAGATCTTAGTGATCTCGGAGGGATGTAGGGAGTGAGCCGGTGATAAAGAGAATGTCATGATTTTAAAGGCCAGACAGAGTGCCTTAAACTTGATCCGCTGTCTGACCGGAAGCCAGTGTAGGGCAGAGATGGTACCTGACACAGAACAATGTCTGGGAAGACCCACGATGGCTCGCGCCGCGGCATTTTGAACCCTTTGGAGCCTGGATGCCTCAGCCTGGTTTACCCCTATCATCAGCGAGCTACCGTAGTCCAGCCGAGATAGAATTGATGCCTGGACCACGAGCTGTCTGGTGGGGGGATCAAAATATTTCAAGACCGGCCTTATGCCACGCAAGATACCGTAGCAGGTAGCTGCAACCCTCTTCGAGTGGTCAGTGAAGGTGAGTGCAGGATCCAGCCAAATTCCTAGGTTTTTCACTCCAGAAGCTAGGATAGGGATAATGCCCAGCTCTGGAGGCCACCACTGGTTTCCCCATAGCTCGACATGTTTCCCTAAAACCAGCACCTCGGTTTTGGTGGCATTCAACTGAAGACAATTGGTACGAAGCCAACTCGCTACTGCCACAAGTCCAGCTCGGAATTTGGGGGCCTCCACTTCAGGGTCTCCACTAAGTGTCACCGCCAGCTGCGTATCGTCCGCATATGAGGTCATCGTCAGACCCCACTGTTTGACGACTGCAGCTAGCGGTTTCACATAGAGATTGAACAATGTGGGGCTTAATGAAGAACCCTGTGGGACCCCCAGGTCCAAGGGATAGATGGTGGATTGGCAGGGTGGGATTGCCACTTTAAAGGTTCGATCTGAGAGAAAGGATCGAAACCACTGGAGAGCGGTGCCTGCTACTCCAGCTTCCTCTAGGCGTTGAATCAGTATCTGGTGGGACACAGTATCGAAAGCAGCGCTCAGATCTAATAGCAGGAGCGCTGCTGTACGTCCGGAGTCAAGCACCAGGCGTAAATGCTCGATAATAAAGAGCAAAGCAGTCTCGGTACTGTGTCCTGGCCGGAAGCCATTCTGGCTGGGGTCCAGTATCTGATTACGGGCCAGATGTTCGGACAAGATCGAGTTTACATGGGCTTCGGTGACTTTAGCCATCCAAGGCAATAAAGATATGGGGCGGTAGTTGTCTGGCAAAAGAGGATCAGAATTTGCCTTTTTTAGGATAGGAGTGACTACCGCCTGCTTCCATGAAGATGGAACCGTTCCAGTTGACAATGACATGTTGATAAGATTTAGTATGGGAGCTCGGCACAGCGGAGAAAGAGTACTAATAAGAGCTGGCTTCAGCGGGTCCAGAGGATAGCCTGATTTAACGCTGAGGCTAAGTTTGTCAAAAGCCTCAGTGGACAAATCAGGTAGAGAGGTCAGAGTCTCATACCCCAGGAGATTAGGGTCAACTAGCTCTGGATCCGGCCGACATATATCAAAACCTCGGTATATTTTCTGCACTTTCTCCAAGAAGAAAGTTGCCAAATTATCGCAATGGGAGTCAGTGCAGATCTCAGCCGAGGTAGCTCTTTTATTCATAAGGTCTTTCAAAACCTTGAATATTAGTTTAGATGGATTGGTGCTGGCTAGAAATTCCTGCGCATAGAATGCGGCTCGTGTTCTGCAGATTGCCCTATGATAGAGCTTAAGTTTGGCGAAATACAGGGTTTTCAGGGCAGGATCATAAGATCGTCTCCAATCCCTCTCTGCTTTCCGGCAAGTTTTTTTTAGCTCGGCAAGGGACTCATTATACCATGGGCTGGGTACCTTCAGATGACCTTTCGACCAGCGCATGGGTATGAGAGAGTCAAGAGCATCTGAAATCCATGAGCAAAACAGCTGGTAGCCATGATCCACATCCAAGAAAGCGCCTAGGGGTTTCTGCTCCAGCAGCCTGTAGAACTCTTCAAGTTTGAGTTTGTGCCAGTGCCTTTTAAGAATTGGCCTATCCACAGGTTTAAATGGTTTATCGTGGATCGGGCAAAAGGCTTCCACCAGCAGATGATCCGTCCATCCCATCAACAACGGTTCAGACACCTTCACCCTCACGAGAGTGGAAAAAAAGGGGTCAAGAATATGGCCTCCAGTGTGGGTGGGAAGGGTAACAAGCTGGACAAGTTGAAGAGCTTCAAGATCCGCGAGCAAGGTGTTAACGGCTGTGGACGATCTGTTGTCAAAATGGATATTAAGATCACCCATGATGTTGAAATTCGCACAGCCGAGCGCTAAGGGGCTTACCATATCGGCAAGAGCGGACTTGAAGACAGAATCATTGCCAGGTGGGCGATAGATGAGCATACCGCTAAACGTAAAGTGGTGACTAAAAGCAACTTTGAAGAGGGCGCTTTCACATGCGGGCAGCCCGAGAGCTTTCCATTCCGCAGGAAAGCAGGATTTGACTGCCATGGCGATGCCACCGCCTCTCGTAGTCCGATTTAACGTAAAAACCGTATAATTCGGAGGGAAAGCAAAATTTAGAATAGCGGCATCTGAATCCTGAAGCCAGGTTTCAGTAAGTAAAAAAAGATCAGGATCGTCTTTTTTAATGAGGTCATGAATAAACTGGTGATGTTTGACCAGTGACCTCATATTCAAACTCCAGATCCGGAGGCCCGGGTCTGCATTGATATTGCGTTTAATCTGGTTGACGCCTTCCAGAGAATGGATCATGGTCGGGCTTGCTAAGACCAGGCCTTACAGGCACAGACATATGGGCCAGATAAGGGGTCCACAGGATGACATGAGCAGACCCCAGCCCTGTCCCCAATAGATATCAACTCTGCCCGGGAGTAATGAGGCATTAATAAGGCGTGCCAGATGGAAGTAACAGCAAAGATGAAAGACCGAGCCCTACCACGTCTCGCGCTTCCTCGTCGCTGACGGGCGCAGACGGGCAGGACTCTGGCACGACTCAGGCTAAGCGTGGGCGTCCCACCTGCGCGTCCCCCTGCGCGGGAGAGGAAAGCTTTAAATAGGCCAACCAATCCCAGCGCGAGCGCGAGGACGCTCCAAGATGGCGCCCGTAGCTGGAAAACTGAGCCCAACTCAAAATGGCGCCCACACAGGACCACCCTCGGGACCCGGACCCGCCAAAACGGCGGTGCAGCAACCTTTTAAATGCGGTGAGAGGGAGAGGGGGCGACACCCAGCCAAATCCCGCTAAAAGCAGGGGAAAAGTGACAAAATGAGCAATCAAATCAAATACAAAACTAGGGTATTTTAAAATAGAGAAGCGCCAGCAGCAGCGCTAGTACCTGTCAAGGAAGCTGGAAGGGTAGATCCGCCTTAAATAGGCCAACCAATCCCAGCGCGAGGACGCTCCAAGATGGCGCCCGTAGCTGGGAAACTGAGCCCAACTCAAAATGGCGCCCACACAGGACCACCCTCGGGGCCCGGACCCGCCAAAACGGCGGTGCAGCAACCTTTTAAATGCGGTGAGAGGGAGGGGGGGCGACACCCAGCCAAATCCCGCTAAAAGCAGGGGAAAAGTGACAAAATGAGCAATCAAATCAAATACAAAACGAGGGTATTTTAAAATAGAGAAGCGCCAGCAGCAGCGCGTGCGCAGCAGTGCTAGTACCTGACACCATTCGGCACCTGGAGCGCTCTGGGACACTCCTCTGATAGACGGTACGGTACAGTGAGACACTTATTGGCTGCAACAGGCAAACGCGACACAAGCCAATGAAAATATTTATTCAAGAGCAAGTCCACCCGCCAAACTGAAACAGACCAACCTTAGGGGCAGTCCACTGACCCTCATGGAAGAACAGAACCAAGATCAGGACCTTAAATCAATCCTAGCGGACGTCAAATCATGCTTCAAATGATTGATAATAAGCTGGACCTGATGACAAAATCAAGGAGTGGGTCAACAAACACTAAGACTGAATAGACCACCTAGAAACTTGAGTTTCTGACAGAGTCGACACCCAGACACCAACTAAAGAACAACTGCTGAAGATAGACAGAGTCCTTGCTGTCATCAAGTCCAAGAATGAAGACCTTGACGCTCGTTCAAGGCGAAACAACTTTCGCATCCTAGGTGTACCAGAATCCACCGCCATTGACAATATGGAAAACTATATCACTAGTATGCTAAAAGATCTTTTCAACGAATTCCTGTCCCCAGTGTTCATTTTCGAAAGGGCACACAGATCCTTGGCACCAAGTCTGCCTCCAGGCTCATCGGCCCGACCAATAATCGCATGCTTGCTAAAATATAAGGACAGACATATAGTACTACGCCAAGCGAGAGAAAGAGGAGAAGTACAATATGGGCACAATATTTTTTCCTTCTACCTGGATTTTATGATTGTTGTCCAGGCCACCTGAAAAGACTTTCAACCTGTCCAGAAACTCCTACAACAGGCCAACATCAACGATGCTCTACTATACATGGCGAAGCTGTGGGTTGTACATACGGAGAAAATCAACCACTTAACCAATGCCAAGTCTGCGCATAAGCTTGCTAAAACTATTGCTGCAGCAGCCCGGGAAAAGCCCTCCAAGAGCTTCTGGAGTCTTAAATAGATGACAACGATTAGAAATGCCCCCGTCTAGAACTCTCACTACATGGGCGCCTCCTCCAAATCACAAGAGAAAGTGGACGTGCCCCCACGTTCACAGGAACAGCTACACCCCACTGAACTCTGACTAACTGGCCAGATAACCTGGGCGACACTTGTTGTCTCAGCCATCCAGCCTCAACCAGGCTGGGGTGTACGCCGTCTCACCTATCCAACCCTGGATGAGTCCTTTGCATAGGACAATACAGGTTTTGGGTAATGGGAAGGGCAGGGGATGATTCCCCATTGGTGTTATGAGAAGCATTTAAGGTTGTCATACGATGTGTGTGAGTCGCGAAACAAGCAGGGGTCCTAATAGCCATACGCACGAGACTTGCACACCTCGAGACAGAACTAAAAGCTTTAGAACAAGAATTTTTCCAATCCAATGACCAGGCACCCAGGTACGTATACGCGAAACCCTATCCAAGTATAATGAAGAAGAGGAACGATTAATACACTACCTGGAATGTGAGGCTAAAGCCTGTAGATATGGAGAGGGCGAGCAACCTAGCAGGACGCTAGCCAAAATGCTCAGACCCCCTGTAATAAATATTTACATCATTGATTCGGTAGAGGAGTACATGGACCATCACACCAGGTCCACTGACATACTTCACCTTATGACCACTTACTACTCTGAGCTCTACCAAACCAAATCCCAAGTCCCCACAGATCAAATGAAAAGCTACCTGGAATCGATACAACTGTTATGGCTCGATGACGCACGTCATCAATATTTGGACTCCCCGTTTCACTGAGGAGCAAGTCCTGCATGCCATTCGTAGCCTCCCCAATGATAAGGCCATTGGCCGAGACGGCCTTACCACATCCTTCTATAAAGAGTTTGCCACTGCACTGATCCTCCATCTCCTGGCCATGTACAAGTCCTCTGTGGAGACCGGGGAACTACCACAGTCACTACATGAGGCGGTCATTGTTACAGTATTGAAACCTGGCAAATCAGCCACTTCCTACAGACCGCTCTCCATGATAAACGTGGATAATAAAATCTTAGCAAAGCTCATTCCCAACCGCATATCACCACTCCTCCCTGACATGATACGTCCAGATCAATCTGACTTTGTCCACAATCGATCTACCGCACACAACCTCCACATCTTTTTAGCGGTCATGCATGGAACGGATCAAAGCATGGCAGAAGTAGCCCCTGCTTGACGCCACAAACACGTTTGATTACCTAGAGTGGCTGTTCCTATTTCAACTCCTGCAACACATAGGGTTAAGTACACGCTTTCTAAACCTTATCAAACTTTTATACACAGCTCCCCCAGACAGAATATGCATGAATGTCCTACTGTCCAACCAATTTCCAGTATCGTGGGGCACACAGCAGGGCTGCTCCCTGTCCCTACTTCTTTTTGTTAGAGAACTGGAACCTCTGGCAGCTAAATTACGCCAACACCATGCCCACTGTGGAATCCGATTCCATGAACGAGCAATTCTAGTTGGGGAAAGGAGTTGGCCTAACAGCTAGGGTGCTCAAACTCAAATCTGGGGATCCGGGTTTCGCGTCTCTGCAAGGACGCGCAACATCCTGTGAATCTGGGCAAATCACGAATCCCCAGATTCATCAAAGTCCTCTTTTGCGAGTCCTTAATAGCGATTATTAAGGAATCGCTATTAAAGACTCGCAAAACGGGATGCATGTAGAAATCGCAATTTATTTAGCGATTTCTAATGCTTCCTTATTTGCGAATCGCTAATTGCTAATCGCAAATAAGGAATGGCTTTCCCATTCATTCCTATGGGCCTCAAGGCCCATAGGAATGAATGGGGAGTCATTCCTTATTTGCGATTAGCAATTAGCGAATCGCAAATAAGGAAGCGATTTCAAGGGTGCCAGGGTGTCCAAAGGACACCCTGTAGCACCCCTGAAATGCAAATGTACACTGGTGTTGCGCACACACATGATTAAAGGACATGTGTGTGTGTAACATACAACTTAGAAAAATGCACTAAAGTGTTTTTTTTTAAGTTTTCGCTATTAACCACGAAGTTATACTTCGCGGTAAATAGCGGCCCCATATTGCGAATTAGCAATTTTAAAAAGGTTCATGAATAGCATTTAAGGAATCTCTAATTGAGATTCCTTAAATGCGATTCTTCGCAATTTAGCGATTTCTATAATTGCGATTTTTGCATTTGGGATGATGAATCCCAAATGCAAAAATAGCGCTCGCAAAGGGCCAGATTCTCAGAATCTGTCCCTTTGCGAGCTGATTTTGGCTTCATGAATCTACCTGTAAATCTCCCCGTGCCTAACAAAAATTAATGTGTCCTCATGTAATGCAACTGGTGCTGGTGTAAAGCACTCTGATACCTGATACCTTCAGGTCAAGTTTTCACTATATAAAACTCAGTAAATAAAATCAATTTAAAAAAAAATGCACGATGATGACATTGCGTTGTATGTCAGAAAACCTCAGGAAAACTTAGACTTAGTCATAAGAGAGGTCATTAGATTCAGGGCCATCAATCAATCAATCAATCAAACCATTTGTAGAGTGCACTACTCACCCGTGAGGGTCTCAAGGCGCTTGGGGGGTGGGGGTGCTGCTACTGTTCGAACAGCCAGGTCTTGAGAAGTCTCCTGAAGGTCAGCAGGTCCTGGGTCTGTCGTAGGTGGATGGGGAGGGTGATCCAAGTCTTGGCGGCAAGGTGGGAGAATGATCTGCCGCTGGTGGTCGCTCGTCGGATGAGGGGGACGGAGGCGAGGGCAATGTCAGCGGACCGAAGCTGGCGGTTCGGGGTGTAGAAGGTGAATCGTTTGTTGAGGTACACTGGTCCGGTGTTGTGGAGTGCTTTGTGAGCGTGGGTGAGGAGCTTGAAGGTGATCCTCTTGTTGACAGGAGCCAGTGCAGGTCTTTCAGGGGGGCTGTGATGTGGCTGTGGCGGGGGATGTCGATGATGAGGCGTGCAGAGGCGTTCTGTATGCGTTGTAGTTGTTTCTGGAGTATGGCTGAGTTTCACGCATAGAGGGTGTTGCCGTAGTCCAGCCTGCTGCTGACGAGGGCCTGGGTGACCATCCTTCTGGTTCCAGTGGGGATACATCTGTAGATCTTGTGGAGCATGCAGAGGGTGTTGAAGCAGGAGGAGGAGACGGCGTTGACTTGCTGGGTCATTGACAGCAATGAGTCCAGGATGACCCCCAGGTTGCGTGCGTAGTCAGTGGGCATCGGTGCAGCTCCCAGCATGGCTGGCCACCATGAGTCATCCCAGGCGGAGGGCGTGGATTCGATGATGAGAACCTCCGCCATGTCCGAGTTCATGTTCAAAGCGGTACAAAAGGGGGTGGTGATGGACAGAGCATCTGAACCAATCAAACACTCACACCCATTCAACAGATCTGGGTTTAATCCATCGCCGTACTTTAGCCCACTCTGCCACCCCAGTTCAGTCATGGCCATATGCAAATCAGTCTGACCCTGTGCCTCAAGGGAACAGTCCAGCCCGAACTGCCAAGCCTTGCCTTCTTTGGACCGGAAACAAGCTTTCGAGGACCGGTTTCTGGCATTTCAGCCGTCTTCAGCCCGGCTTGCTTGAATCCAGTGGCAAAGTGAGCAAGGGACTCACGTCTGAGCACACCCTGCCAACTTATGGCGAAAAAAGCGGTACAAAAGGGTGTGGTGATGGACGGAGCATCTGAACCAATCTAACACTCACACCCAGTCAACAGATCTGGGTTTAATCCATCACCGTTCTTTAGCCCACTCTGCAACCCCAGTTCAGGCATGGACATATGCAAAGCAGTCTGACCCTGTACCTCATGAGAACAGTCCAGCCCGAACTGCAAAGCCATGCCTTCCCTGGACCGGAAACAAGCTTCCAAGGATCGGTTTCTGGCATTTCAGCCGTCTTCAGCCCGGCTTGCTTGAATCCAGTGGCAAAGTGAGCAAGGGACTCAAGGCATCTTCGGTGGTCGTCATCGAGCCTGGTGGTCGTGAGAGGTCCATGATCGAATTCCAAGGGTGGTGCGCCACTACATCAGCTGAAAAATTGTCCTTGTGGGCCCGAGTCCTCCGATTTGGTGATTCCTCCCTCCTATGGGCTATCCGACTGCGGCCCGACTGAGGCCCGGTTCCTAGTTTGGGAGATCGAGACCTTTGTGACACTTGCCGTGTGAGGGAAGATTAATGGTCAGGTAAGAGTGGGAGTGACCCACTTCTTTGGTGAATGGTATTTGGTTTTAGGTATTGTTCGACTTTTGCAAAAGCCGAAGCCAAGGGGTAAATGCAGTTATATGCTGTAAATGTCTGATTGTACCCTTTGATGTTTGGAACCAGGTTACGCGTCTAGAGATGCCTGGATTTAGTAAGTTTCGGAAATGGTGTTGTTGTTATTGTGCACAGGACTCCGCATTGGAGGAATCTTGTCCGATTCCTCCCTTGGGGACCCCTAATAATGAAGTCCATGCTAAACATGGTATTGGCCCGATTGTGTTTCTTCTCACTCTGGCACAAGTATACAAAGGGTAATGCTGAGTTACAATGGCCAATGCACTGTACTTTCGAACCTCCTGGATTAGACAATATGGAGGAGAAATTGTTCCAAAGAAAAGCTAGACCTGCGATGTTTTATCCCTTCCGGGTTTGGTGCAAGGAGTCCAAGCAGAAGGAAATCAAACTCAAAAAGAGCGAAGCTAAAATAATGCGTATGAGTGTGATTCACAAGGCCCAGAATCATGATAATCAGAAAATAGAAGAGGGTATAGTGATACATGATAGATTACATCAAATGCAGGCAGACAGATGTTACGGTACCAAAAAGGCTCCCGAAAAGGACAAGGAGGATGACCCTCTCATATCATCCATGTTGGATACCCCTCCACCTTATACTCCCGCCATGTATCCGACCCTTGATCCCGCGCAATTGACCCCCGCTGCTGCTCCAGTTGTTGCCCCTGCCCATGCCCTGGTTCGTCCGATTTCTCAGCCACTTGTTCCCAATGAGCCGTCTGTTCAGGCGACTGTACCGATGCAGGTCCACCCTTCCCTTTCACTTGTTGCTCCTTCCACTGGTTCCGTACCTGTCCAACCTAATGTGCATTTAACTCCCGTCACAAATAACCCGTTTCTTGTTGACAGTCATCCGACACCTTCACCCAGTGCAGGGCTACTGGCGAATGCTTGGTCAGTGGTCCATGATTATATCCCTTATGTAACTCCGCATAGACCACCCACTGCCAGACGATGTACTTAGCGCAGACATATAGGTAATACACAGGAACAACTCACTATGGGTCAACAGGCTCATATGTGGGTGGAAAATGACACTATGTACACCGCTCAAGATATATGGATGACCATGGATCAGTGGACGCGCATCCAACAGAATGACATTTTTTGTGATATGTGTGACATACTGATCCAAATGTGGGAAGATTCTGTAGGATCAGGTCCACCCCCAGGTCTCTCTGACCTTCGCAATAAGGTTGCGAATGGGGACATTCAGGGCCCGCACTATTCTGCGATCTGATCACGTTAGTAGCCCATAGGGAAATTTTCAGGCGGATGTTCTTCATCCGTTCGGCGATGGCCTTCATTCCTTTGTGGAGGTTGGTTTTGGCAGTGGTGGGGGCCTTGGTGAGGTAGAGGGTCAGCTGGGTGTCGTTGGCAGATGAGATGATGTTGAGGTCGTGCGATCGGACGATGTTGGCGAGCGGTGCCATGTAGACGTTAAAGAGTGTTGGACTGAGGGACGATCTTTGGAGTATGCCGCAGATGATCTTGGTGTCTTTAGATCGGAAAGGAGGGAGGCAGACACTATGGGTTCTGCCGGTGAGGAAGGAGGTGGTCCAGTCCTGGGCTTTGTCGCAGATCCCTGCGCTGTGGAGGAGTGTGCGTAGGGTGTGGTGGCAGACGGTGTTGAAGGCGGCCGAAAGGTCCAGGATGAAGAGGGCAGCGGTTTCTCCATTGTCCAGCAGGGCCCTGATATCGTCGGTAGCGGCGATGAGGGCTGCTTCGGTGCAGTGGTTGCTGTGGAATCCGGATTGGGACGGATCCAGGATGTTGTTCTCTTCAAGGAAAGAGGTCAGTTGCCTGTTGACAATCTTCTCAATGAGGTTCGCCAGAAATAGGAGTAGGGAGATGTGCCGGAAGTTCTTGAGGTCCTCGGAGTTTGCCTTGGGTTTCTTGAGTCAGGCATAACAATAAATTGGACTAAAACGCCATCTTCTCCCTGACTGGCAGCACTAGACAATTTGAACCCGAATTCGAACTGCAATGGGCAACAGAACCAGTGATATACTAAGGCGTATGGCAGAGTCTAAACATGGGAGAGCTATGGCAGGTCAACTATAGCAAGGCCGGCTTGGCTGGAGGAGAGAATCCCAAACTGGAATTGTCTCCCCCTTTCGCTCACTGGCCGGCTGACCATTGCCAAGATGGTTATGCTGCTTAAATCCTCCAACTTTTTATTAATCTCCCTATTTCACTCACACAGAATTCTTCAAACGACTAAGATCCAATCTAATCTCCTTAACTTAGGTGGGCAAACAACCCCGACTAACATGGGAAATCCTCACACTACCCTTCCATCAAGGAGGCCTAATTGGCCCAGATCTGACACTATATGTTTTATGCCCCTAAGCCCAATACTTACATTCCTGGCTATACCCAGTCAAATTAAAGTCACACACTGCTGTCGAGGCAGATCTAACGTCTCCAGTCCCACCATTCACAGCCATATATCAGGAGCTGTGGGACACCAGCAGACATAGTAGACTGCGCAAGGTGGGCAGGGGATGGGCTGAGAAGACGAGCATCCCTTGACTACCTATACACACCCTCCATCCCTATAGCGTTCAATCCTGCACTACCTGTACTAGTGGATGATGTTATGCGCACCCGGGCCCACAACAGACACCTTTTCACATACGCTGATTGTAGGAAGCTGGCTCTGTATATACTATACCAAAGTGAGGTATAGTGTACAAAGATTCCAGTGGAACCCCAAATGTAGGCAGAGGTAAAAATAGATAGCACCTTACTCTCTATTTGAGGTAGTTTGGGCAAGCAGTAAGTTTTCATCAGAGGGTAGTGTTAAGCATTTGTTATAAATAATCAGCAAATGATAACACACACTCAAAGACTGGACTTCAGACCAATTTGGTTTTGTATAAAAATATTCTTTTAGTTATTTTATTTCCTAGAACCAAGTAAGACTAGCACAGGTAAGTGATAAATACTTTCAAGTAATAATACAGTTTTGAATTGCAGTTGTATATATACTTTGGTTTTGTTACAGTTTGAATTACTGGTAATGCAATACTGTGGAATACTGTACATGTACTTTGTATTGGCTTTTCAATAAAATGTCAAGTGAATTACTTTATAGATTACTTTTCTTACACAGAGCAGCATACCGTGATACTGCACTGGGACATTTCCTGTAAACAGGTAAGTAAAAGCATTTTTGATATTTGGTTACAGTTTTAAAGATTTTCATAGAATTTCCTACTCCATACTCTAAAGCTTTTCACAGAAAAACAGTCAATATTCCTATGGAGAAAAATAGTGTTAAAGGTTCAAAAGTAAGTATTTGGTTGTGGGAGTTAGTATTCTGGGGATTGACTCAGAGGTTCCCTAAGGGTCAAGGATGCACTCCTGTTACACCATCAGTGGCACTATGGCGGCCGGGTGCAGAGTGCTGAGGCCCAATGTTATCTAACGGTGTTAGGGAACCTCCGGTTGGTGGCTGCGTACGAGCAGGCTACGAGGTTGTGGGAGCAAAGCTCCTGGACTTAAGCTCAGGGCAAATGGGGGTTCAAGATAGCACCAAAGGTGCACCCTCAGCGGCACTAGGGCGGCTGGGTGCAAGGTGCTGGTTTATTGTCGGGTGCCCTGTTACTTTCATTGAGGAGTCTCCTGTTATCAAACACACAGCAGGCTTGGGGATGAAGGTCTTCTGGGTGCGACCACCACTTGGAGAGGTAAGTTGGGATGCTGGGGGTTGGTTAGACACTGTCGGTTGAGCCACCCTAGGCCGTGGGGCATCGGGTGTCAGCGTTCACACACGAGGCTCCTGAGGTTTCCTTCTTGACGGTGCACGCTCCCAACTCCCCTATGACTAAGTATGGGTGGAAAATCCGTTACGCTCGCGGATTTTGCGGATTTTCGGTAAATTCGCAATCCGCGAGATTTGCGAATTTCCCGCAAAATCCGCAAATTCGCACGCAGCGGATTTTTTTTTTCTTGGTGATACAATTTTGCGGCGCGCGGCGTTTATTATCGTTTGCCGAGTTACTTTTCTTGATATTTTGCGAGTGCTGCGCCGTTTTGGATCTTGCTGCGGGATCCCGCGGGAATTTGGCAAGCGCGATTACGTAATCGCGGCTTGCCAACTTTTACAGCGAGCGTTTGTCAACGCGAGTACGCTGTGATTACGTATCGCGGTACTTCGCAATTGCGAGCTTTGAGATGCGGCGAGCAGCAACAATCTCGCACACGCGAAAATATAAAATTTGCAATTCTGCACAAGAAATCCACCAGCAAGCAGCATAAACCTTCTTGAAATGATGATTTTTATCTGAATAACTCCTTAGGTTGACATTTGCCTGCACTTTTTTTGCGAGGAGTCCATTTTGGGGAGGGGGGGGTGGGAGGAAGGAAGTGCCCCACAGTCTTCAACTTCCTGTTCCTGTCCAGCAGGCTCCTCCCAGTGCTTTGTCCATCTCCTGGTCACTTTTCATTTGGATCTGGAGCTGGGAGGATTACTTTTTGTGGATGCTGCTGGTTATTTGGATTTGAGGCCTTTTTGACTTTCTTTGGATCACTTTTGGATTAGAAATTTCACAAGTAAGTTTGTTTGGGGCATTACAGTTGCTGCAAGTACAATTTTGGAATTTTCGATTTTTGGGCTGTTTTGGGGCCTTTTGCCCAGGGGTACTCAGTGGTGGGTGCACTGAGTCTTTCTGTGGGGTGTTTTGAATTTAAACATCATGGAGGGGCTGGGTGGCTTGGGATTGTGCTGATTTTTCTGTGATTTTCGTTTTTTTTGCCTGTTGTGGCCTTTTCACCATGGGTAGTGAGTGGTGCATGTGCCTAGTCTTTCTGTGGGTTGTCTTGAATTTAAACATCATGGAGGGGCTGGATCATGGCATGGGATTGTGCCGATTTTTCTGTGATTTTCGTTTTTTGGGCCTGTTGTGGATGGACAGGCTATGTGGTTGGGGGCCATTTTGAGTGCTGCTACAGGCCCTGGCCATGTGCTGTGATGGAGGGGGCCATTTTGAATGTAGGGAGTGTTCTTAGGCCTGCACCCATTTTGCCTAGCTTTCATCCACTATGCCCAGGGCCCAGGGGTAGTGAGTGGTGCATGTGCCTAGTCTTTCTGTGGGTTTTCTTGAATTTAAACATCATGGCATGGGATTGTGGTGATTTTTCTGTGATTTTCGTTTTTTGGGCCTGTTGTGGATGGACAGGCCATGTGGTTGGGGGGCCATTTTGAGTGCTGCTACATGCCCTGGCCATGTGCTGTGATGGAAGGGGCCATTTTGAATGCAGGGAGTGTTCTCAGGCCTGCACCCATTTTGCCTAGCTTTCATCCATTATGCCCAGGGCCCAGGGGTAGTGAGTGGTGCATGTGCCTAGTCTTTCTGTGGGTTGTCTTGAATATAAACATCATGGCATGGGATTGTGGTGATTTTTCTGTGATTTTCGTTTTTTGGGCCTGTTGTGGATGGACAGGCCATGTGGTTGGGGGCCATTTTGAGTGCTGCTACAGGCCCTGGCCATGTGCTGTGATGGAGGGGGCCATTTTGAATGTAGGGAGTGTTCTCAGGCCTGCACCCATTTTGCCTAGCTTTCATCCAATATGCCCAGGGCCCAGGGGTAGTGAGTGGTGCATGTGCCTAGTCTTTCTGTGGGTTGTCTTGAATTTAAACATCATGGCATGGGATTGTGCTGATTTTTCTGTGATTTTCGTTTTTTGGGCCTGTTGTGGATGGACAGGCCATGTGGTTGGGGGCCATTTTGAGTGCTGCTACAGGCCCTGGCCATGTGCTGTGATGGAGGGGACCATTTTGAATGCAGGGAGTGTTCTCAGGCCTGCACCCATTTTGCCTAGCTTTCATCCATTATGCCCAGGGCCCAGGGGTTGTGAGTGGTGCATGTGCCTAGTCTTTCTGTGGGTTGTCTTGAATTTAAACATCATGGCATGGGATTGTGCTGATTTTTCTGTGATTTTCGTTTTTTGGGCCTGTTGTGGATGGACAGGCCATGTGGTTGGGGGCCATTTTGAGTGCTGCTACAGGCCCTGGCCATGTGCTGTGATGGAGGGGGCCATTTTGAATGCAGGGAGTGTTCTCAGGCCTGCACCCATTTTGCCTAGCTTTCATCCAATATGCCCAGGGCCCAGGGGTAGTGAGTGGTGCATGTGCCTAGTCTTTCTGTGGGTTGTCTTGAATTTAAACATCATGGCATGGGATTGTGCTGATTTTTCTGTGATTTTCGTTTTTGGGGCCTGTTGTGGATGGACAGGCCATGTGGTTGGGGGCCATTTTGAGTGCTGCTACAGGCCCTGGCCATGTGCTGTGATGGAGGGGGCCATTGTGAATGCAGGGAGTGTTCTCAGGCCTGCACCCATTTTGCCTAGCTTTCATCCATTATGCCCAGGGCCCAGGGGTAGTGAGTGGTGCATGTGCCTAGTCTTTCTGTGGGTTGTCTTGAATGTAAACATCATGGCATGGGATTGTGGTGATTTTTCTGTGATTTTCGTTTTTTGGGCCTGTTGTGGATGGGCAGGCCATGTGGTTGGGGGCCATTTTGAGTGCTGCTACAGGCCCTGGCCATGTGCTGTGATGGAGGGGGCCATTTTGAATGTAGGGAGTGTTCTCAGGCCTGCACCCATTTTGCCTAGCTTTCATCCAATATGCCCAGGGCCCAGGGGTAGTGAGTGGTGCATGTGCCTAGTCTTTCTGTGGGTTGTCTTGAATTTAAACATCATGGCATGGGATTGTGCTGATTTTTCTGTGATTTTCGTTTTTTGGGCCTGTTGTGGATGGACAGGCCATGTGGTTGGGGGCCATTTTGAGTGCTGCTACAGGCCCTGGCCATGTGCTGTGATGGAGGGGGCCATTTTGAATGCAGGGAGTGTTCTCAGGCCTGCACCCATTTTGCCTAGCTTTCATCCATTATGCCCAGGGCCCAGGGGTAGTGAGTGGTGCATGTGCCTAGTCTTTCTGTGGGTTGTCTTGAATTTAAACATCATGGCATGGGATTGTGCTGATTTTTCTGTGATTTTCGTTTTTTGGGCCTGTTGTGGATGGACAGGCCATGTGGTTGGGGGCCATTGTGAGTGCTGCTACAGGCCCTGGCCATGTGCTGTGATGGAGGGGGCCATTTTGAATGTAGGGAGTGTTCTCAGGCCTGCACCCATTTTGCCTAGCTTTCATCCATTATGCCCAGGGCCCAGGGGTAGTGAGTGGTGCATGTGCCTAGTCTTTCTGTGGGTTGTCTTGAATATAAACATCATGGCATGGGATTGTGGTGATTTTTCTGTGATTTTCGTTTTTTGGGCCTGTTGTGGATGGACAGGCCATGTGGTTGGGGGCCATTATGAGTGCTGCTACAGGCCCTGGCCATATGCTGTGATGGAGGGGGCCATTTTGAATGCAGGGAGTGTTCTCAGGCCTGCACCCATTTTGCCTAGCTTTCATCCATTATGCCCAGGGCCCAGGGGTAGTGAGTGGTGCATGTGCCTAGTCTTTCTGTGGGTTGTCTTGAATTTAAACATCATGGCATGGGATTGTGCTGATTTTTCTGTGATTTTCGTTTTTTGGCCTGTTGTAGTGGCCTTTTCACCAGGGGTAGTGACTAGTGAGTGTTGCATGTGCCTAGTCTTTCTGTGGGGTGTCTTGAATTTAAGCATCATGGAGGGCATGGGATTGTGCTGATTTTTCTGTTTTTTTTCGATTTTTTTGGGGTGTATAACTGAACTGATGTTCCTCTGTCTTCCATTGTTTTTAGGTGCACAAGACTCAAGAGAACCACCAGTGCCAGGAAGAAGTCCTGCAGCGGTGTGTGTGTGCAGCATAACGTCACGCGACGTCACGTCTGGCCTCAGACAACTCTACAATTCGTGCAACTGCGGCCTGCTGTCTGACCTGCTCTGAAGAAGATGGCCCCAAAAAAAGGTCTCCGTAGCTCCTCTAGCAAGAAAGTTGCTAGTAAGGAGCCGAAGAAGCAAGTTACCAAGGAGGCAGTGTACTTCTCCAATCACCATCGACCAGTGATGTTGGCTCATCGCAAGAAAGTAGCAGCAATGTCCCTGAATTAACACAGGTTGTTGTAACTCATCTGACAAGTGTTGAACAACCACAGCTGCAACGACAACACCATGTGCAAGTACAAGCCCAAGTACATGTTGAAGGAGAGGTAGTGCAAGGAGATGCGCAAGCAGAGGTGCATGGAGGGTCACAAGTGCCCACAATAGTTGTTCCTCCCGAAGTAGGGGCACATCAGGAAATCGACAATCAAGCCGAGGTATCATTGGAAGCCACTCCTCCTGATGATCATTCATTGTCTTCCACATCCCTAGCAAGGAAAAGATCAAGGTTGGTGTCTACATCTTCTTCAAGCCCACCTCCTTCTGATGATCCCATTCTGGATGAAGATTGGGAACCATCATCACGGCAGTCTGAGAGTGAGGCACACCATGATCTGACAAAGGTACCTAAGCGTAAAAGGAAGGTCGTCGAAAAACTCATAGCTATGGAGTGTGATGAGGCTCAACAAGAAGTGATGGATACTGCTGCTGGTGAAGCCTCTCACGATGACGACGAGCCAGTCATCATAATGGTCACTGCAGCCCCAGCGGGCATGCAGCAAAGAGACATTTTGACCCTATCCCGAGAAGCTGCTGAGCGTGATGATGATGTCGACGAGGAGGCAATGGAAATGGAAACACAACAATCATTAGATTTGGAGTTAACTAGTACACCAACACCTACCGCTTCCATATTTCTTTCTCGCAAGAAGGGACCTCCATCCACCTCGACCTCAATTAGTGGTGGTGAAAGTGCAAAACGTACTGAAGTTCGGCAATCCACATCCTCCACTTCATCTGGCATTAGCAGCAGGACCACCACCACCAGTATCGCCGCCTCTTCCGGCCCCCAAAGACATTTCAAGTCTCCAGTTTGGGACTTCTTTAGTGTTTGCCCAAAAAAGGAAAACGTAGCCATTTGTAGCATTTGTAAGCTTCGAGTTAGTCGTGGTAAGTTTGGTACCAACTATGGTACCGGAGGCCAGAGAGGTCATCTTAAGAGAACGCACGCTGTCCAATGGCTTGCGCACCTAGATGCGGTCAAGTAAACCCGAATTGCACGTAATGAAAACGTTGATTTTTCATCTGATGATGACGAGGAGGAAGAAGACGATTCAAACACTTCACTTACACACAGTACCCCTGTCAGCAGCACACCCCATGTGAGCCACACTTAGAGTGTGGGAGAGAGTGAGACATCAATGCGAAAAAGTTCATCAGCGAGCGTAACTGGGTCGAAGATATCATCATCATCCCGTAAATCCTTGGTCCAGGGCAACATTAAAAAGATGTTGTTTACAGAAGCGCAATATGAACGCAACCACCCACTGACGCGTCTGTATAACACTAAGCTGGCTAAAATGCTAGCTCTGGACCTTCCCCCTTTTTCTTTTGTAGAAGGGGTTGGTTTTCTAGAATTAGTGGCAGCGCTCTGCCCTAAATGGAAGGTTCCTAGCCGGTTCTATTTTTCCAGAGTTGCGGTTCCAGCACTACATGAAGATGTTCTGAAGGTGATTGGGGCAGCTTTGCAAAAGAGTGCTGTTCACACTATACATCTGACAACAGACATGTGGACCAGTGGCGCAGGCGCTGATTACATGTGCATCACTGCACACTGGGTCTCTTTTTCAGGGGCTAAAGCAAAGCTAAACGCAGTTGTTGACCCGGATATTGTTTTTAAAGCTGCTCGGAAACATGCAACACTATCCATGTTTGGTTTGGAGAAACGTCACAGCAGAAAACATTTTGGATGTCTTCAACACAAAGGTCCTTGACTGGCTGTCCCCAAAAAAACGCCAGGTTGGTTATGTTTCCACGGACAATGGCTCCAATATAGTTAAGGCCATGCAGCTGGGTGACTATTTCAGAGTGCTGTGTTTGGCGCACTGTATAAACCTGGTTGTCAAAAAATTCTTGGGTGATAAAGACAGTGCAGCGTACAGAGTAGTGGAGACCTGCCGAAAAATGTGCAACCATTTCAGCCATTCTTTTAAGGCCCGGAAGCATCTGAGGAGCCTGCTATATGAACGTCAAATGCCAGTGAAAGCACTCATCCAGGAGGTGGTAACACGTTGGAACTCAACCTTCTACATGCTTGAGCGTCTGTATGAGCAGTATACGGTATTCGATCACTATTTCTTAACACAGGGTACAGCTCAGAAGGAGGACCTGAGGATGGGTGCGGCGCAATGGAACATAGTTAAAAGCCTGACACTCATGCTTCGTCCTTTTGAGTTCTTCACGCGTGCAGTCAGCAAGGAGGACTGTAATTTGGGAAAAGCTATCCCATTGTTGTACATGCTGGAGCACCAACTGAAGGAGGTGTGTTCTGTGTTTGAAAAAGATGAAAAAAACCAAGACCCTTTTGTTCTGGCTGAGAAATTATTAGAGCACCTACAAGGTGATGAACGTCTTAAAATGATCCACTCAAACCAGCATTACATTTGTGCTACTATTCTGGATCCCCGCTACAAAAAGGCGCTGGCAGGCCAAGCATTCTTTCCTTTTGCTGATGAAGATGTTACAAAGTACAAACAGTGGATAGCCTCCTCAGCCAAGAGGTTTGAAAGAGAACAGCAGCAAATTGAAGGAAAAGGCAGTACATCAGCATCAGCAGGCCATCCCCAGTCAAAACTATCCACTTCTGCACCTGTGGCTGCGGCACAAGTGACCTCTCAGCCGTTAAAGAGACCGGCAACCGGATCATCTGCACCACCAGACACAACAGTAACATTGGAGGCTGAAGAGGATTGGCTAGCTCGGCTTGGGTTTGGTTCTCAAAAGGTCACAGCAACAGCTAAGCAAAGTGGAGGAACCTTGGAGGAGAACCTTGATTCGATGGTCAAGGACTATCTGAATGACTCAACAGTGGTCTATGTTAATGCTGACCCATTGGCGTATTGGCATGGGAAAAAAGAATTGTGGCCACAGCTCACCAACCTGGCTTTAAACTACTTGTCTTGCCCACTCGCAAGCGTGTCTTCTGAACGTGTTTTCAGTGCTGCTGGTGGCATTGTAACTTCCAAACGGAGCCGCCTCTCGCCCAAAAATGTGGAGAGGTTAACAATGATCAAGATGAATCAGCACCTCATACCACCAGATTTCAGAGTACGAGAAAGCGCGCCGGATGAAGACGAGGTGGCCAGCAACATAGATGAGGGAATTTCTTCTCTGTCAGGTGACACTGAGCTCACCCTGCCTGAATTCGCAGAGTATGATGACGAAGCCTTATTCTCATTCATGGACCGTGATACCGAGCCCTGAAAATGAGACAACGAATCAATAACTTTCTTTTTCGTCCTTATTCACTTTTATTCCTGTGTGTCTGTCTTTCTTTGTTGTGCACAGTTAATATAATTCAAACTTTAATCAGATAATCACAAAAACAAGCCCATCAGCAGAACTGTCTTCACTTGTTTGCTAATTGATTTGAAGGTGCCGCAGTCTGCATTCCTCAGGTTCACAAGTTCAGAAGAACATGCTCCTCTATCCTCCTCCTCCAGACTCCTATTTCCATCAAAGCAGAGGGCTGGTTTACGCCCAATGAAGAAAGACTCAGCACTTGTGGGGGTGTTGTTCTACCTCTTTGCAGGTGAGTTGACGGCTCTGGGGCCATTGCTGGGAAGCTCTAATACCGGATAAAAGTCGTTTCGATCAAATCCGAGGCGGAAATTTTTGTGTGTTTTTGCTGACTTGCTTGCCTTTGAGGTGCTCTTAGGGGGGGTTCCGTCTGTTTGTGGGTGAGTTTCGGGGTCTGTCAGCACTGCTGGGACACTCTAATCTTGATTTCATTTGCTTTTCAGGAAATCCGTGGTGGCAAACCGGACTTATGGCCTAGCTACGCAGCGCGTTTGGACCGAAGGCCGAGAAATATTGTAAGTAGGAGATATTGCTTTTGGTCTGTTTGGGGGTGTTATGCTTTTTGGCGGGTGGGTTGGCGGGTCTTGGGCCATTCCTGGGAAGGTCTAATACCGGGTAGAAGTGGTTGGGACAAAATCCAGGCCGTTTTTTTTTTGTTGCTATTTCTGAAATTTTGCTCAATGTAGCGTTTTCGGGGGCCTGTTTGGGGGGCTTCCTGGTGTTTGTAGGTGGGTTTCGGGGTCTGGGAGCACTGCTGGCTATGGATACTTTACTTAGCAAGAGGTTTGAAGAAAATCCATGGTGGCAGAGGGGAGTTAGGGCCTAGCTGCAGAGCGCGCGCGGAGTGATTTGGGAAATTTGGGAAAAAATGACTAAGTCCCCATTTTTGTACTTTTGCTCTTTGGCAGTTTGGGGGTCTTCTACTCGTTTTCTCCTGGGTTGACGGCTCTGGGGCCATTGCTGGGAAGCTCTAATACCGGATAAAAGTCGTTTGGACCAAATCCGAGGCGGAATTTTTTGTGTGTTTTTGCTGACTTGCTTGCCTTTGAGGTGCTCTTAGGGGGGGTTCCGTCTGTTTGTGGGTGAGTTTCGGGGTCTGTCAGCACTGCTGGGACACTCTAATCTTGATTGCATTTGCTTTTCAGGAAATCCGTGGTGGCAAACCGGACTTATGGCCTAGCTACGCAGCGCGTTTGGACCGAAGGCCGAGAAATATTGTAAGTAGGAGATGTTGCTTTTGGCCTGTTTGGGGGTGTTATGCTTTTTGGCGGGTGGGTTGGCGGGTCTTGGGCCATTCCTGGGAAGGTCTAATACCGGGTAGAAGTGGTTGGGACAAAATCCAAGCCGATTTTTTTTTGTTGCTATTTCTGACATTTTGCTCAATGTAGCGTTTTCAGGGGCCTGTTTGGGGGGCTTCCTGGCGTTTGTGGGTGGGTTTCGGGGTCTGGGAGCACTGCTGGCTATGGATACTTTACTTAGCAAGAGGTTTGAAGCAAATCCATGGTGGCAGAGGGGAGTTAAGGCCTAGCTGCAGAGTGCGCGCGGAGTGATTTGGGAAATTTGGGAAAAAATGACTAAGTCCACATTTTTGTACTTTTGCTCTTTGGCTGTTTGGGGGTCTTCTACTCGTTTTCTCCTGGGTTGACGCTCTGGGGCCATTGCTGGGAGGCTCTAATACCGGATAAAAGTCGTTTGGACCAAATCCGAGGCGGAATTTTTTTTGTGTTTTTGCTGACTTACTTGCCTTTGAGGTGCTCTTAGGGGGGGTTCCGTCTGTTTGTGGGTGAGTTTCGGGGTCTGTCAGCACTGCTGGGACACTCTAATCTTGATTCATTTGCTTTTCAGGAAATCCGTGGTGGCAAACCGGACTTATGGCCTAGCTACGCAGCGAGTTTGGACCGAAGGCCGAGAAATATTGTAAGTAGGAGATGTTGCTTTTGGCCTGTTTGGGGGTGTTATGCTTTTTGGCGGGTGGGTTGGCGGGTCTTGGGCCATTCCTGGGAAGTGCTAATACCGGGTGGAAGTGGTTGGGACAAAATCCACGCCGAAAAGCCTTTTGGCACTTTTTGTAACTTAGGGTTCGTTAGCCCTAGCAGCAGGATTGCATGTGTTTCGGGGTGTTCTACATTTTTGCAACTGAGTTCTGGGGTCTTAGAGCACTCGTGAGAATGTGTAATTTTGGTTGCAAGTCATTTGAAGAAAATCCTGGGTGGGAAAGGGGGGATTTGGCATAGTTAAAGAAAGCCTTGGCCACTATTCTTAACTTAGGGTTCGTTAGGGTTAGCAGTATTTCGATTGCATGTGTTTGGGTGGGGGGGGTTTCGAGTCTTGGAGCGATGCTGGCTATGGATACTTTTGCTTGGTTGCTTGCAAGTGGTTTGAATGCAATCCACGGTGGGTAAGGGGGTATTTGGGCCTACTTTTACTTTCAAAGTACGTTTTGTCACCAGTTTTCTGCTAGGCCTCGTTTTTTGCGATTTGATTGGGGGTCTTCTACATTTTTGCGACTGGCTTTAGTAAGGGTCTGGGTGGGAGCACTGCTGGGAAGATCTAATTTTGTTCTAAAACACAGTTTACAGTACACCTAGCTTGAGGGGAAAGATCCGCTACATTAATTTGCCCATACTTATTTATCCTTCAAAAGGTGACTCAGACAGAGTACGCACTGTCAAAAATATTGTACTGTCTACTAGGAAAATCAAAGTGTGAGTTTTTGCACTCCACAGCCTACATACCTTATATTTATTTATCAGTGGTGTTGTAATATTATATCACTTCCTTTTTTTTTCGTTGAATAATTACAGGCCGGGTTTCAGTCTGTGCAATGGGGAAAAAAGGATGGAGTCAGGCTTCACATTAGCGAGCCGCAATTCAGCATCCGCCAGGCAGGGAGTGGACAGGGTGTCTTCTGGTCACCAACATTGATGGACGAAGCGTCAGATGGAATGGAGGAGTGCCGCTAATAAGAGGATTTTTTTCTGCATGCAACTTACTTACCAAATTCAACAGGACAACTACAACAACATACAGATACAGTATCCATTGTGTTTTTCTAGGACTGTGACTGCATTTCTTGGATCTCTCTCTGCTTCTAAATTGATCCTTTAACACATCACTTAGTCCACTCCACTATCACATCTGCACCACACATAGTCATTTGTAAGTGCTCCTACGTAATTCGCAAGTCGCAGCACGCCCCAGCCCGTAGAGGACTGGGATGGCCCCAATGATGAAGCATGTCACCAAGGGGCAACCCTGATGAGTGAGGGGACACCTAGAAAAAGAGCAATTTCTCCTTTTCTATCTACTATACCTTCCAGACCAACCCCATTGAGTGTTGTGAATGGATTTATAGTGACCAGCAAGGCTCTCAGGTATCTGGCAACAGAGACCTTATGTTGAATATAGTTATCAATAATTCCACACACGCCCTGTACTGTCGCATTCTTTCTTCCACAGTTGTCGAAAGTACTACTTACTTTTCACTGACATGCATGCACTAGTGCATGCACTTTCAAAGATTGATGGATAGGTTTGTACCCAAAGCTTTGTTTATGTTTAATTGTTTGTCCATGCTGTGCTTTTTTTACAGGGTGTCTTCTGGTGGTGACCAACATCGATGGACGAAGCGTCAGCTGCAATGGAGGAGTGCCGCTAATAAGAGGATTTTTTTTCTGCATGCAACTTACTTACCAAATTCAACAGGACAACTACAACAACATACAGATACAGTATCCATTGTGTTTTTCTAGGACTGTGACTGCATTTCTTGGATCTCTCTCTGCTTCTAAATTGATCCTTTAACACATCACTTAGTCCACTCCACTATCACATCTGCACCACACATAGTCATTTGTAAGTGCTCCTACGTAATTCGCAAGTCGCAGCACGCCCCAGCCCGTAGAGGACTGGGATGGCCCCAATGATGAAGCATGTCACCAAGGGGCAACCCTGGTGAGTGAGGGGACACCTACAAAAAGAGCAATTTCTCCTTTTCTATCTACTATACCTTCCAGACCAACCCCATTGAGTGTTGTGAATGGATTTATAGTGACCAGCAAGGCTCTCAGGTATCTGGCAACAGAGACCTTATGTTGAATATAGTTATCAATATTTCCACACACGCCCTGTACTGTCGCATTCTTTCTTCCACAGTTGTCGAAAGTACTACTTACTTTTCACTGACATCCATGCAGTAGTGCATGCACTTTCAAAGATTGATGGATAGGTTTGTACCCAAAGATTTGTTTATGTTCACAATTGTTTGTCCATGCTGTGCTATTTTTTCTTGTCTCCCCAAACCTTTCCCAAAAACCCCCGTACCCATCCATTTTTCAAACCCTAACCCTCTTCCCCCGGGCTGTGTGGTTTTGATTGATGTGTGACTAAATTACAGCAATAAATCCACACACTTGCTGGGGAGGATAAGGTGATAGCAACAGGCTGGTGAAGAAATCCGAGGATATATTCTTACTCTGTTTGACAAAGACCCATGGCTAATGTCAAAGAACTTCAACCGAATTAGTAGTTATACTTTACCATTTGTTAGGCTACAATGTGGCACTGTTCTAGTGTACTGTCACCTGCTATATTCTCTATTGTACCGTGGTATTACTCAGGAGGACAAACCAGATTTCATTTTCTTTTTTTTCATAGACATGCAACTGCCACTGTGTCACACCACTAGTACCACCGCTATGAGGAAATTTTATCCGCCCAGGATCGCCAACCTTATTCGCTGTTTCCCCTGGAGCCAGCCCTGGGTCTAGCCCTACTTTAAAACACAAATTACAGGTAAGATAAGCGTTTGGTGGGAGGGAGTACAATGGAGTATTAGGAGAGACGAGAGACTGACGGTAGTACTACTAAAGTCCTAGGACTCTTGAATTCACTTCACTTACTCTGTGAGAGGCACTTAGTGTTGAAAACATTTGGGCATTTACACTTAAAGGAAGAAAATGGAACTAAACTTTCCGGAAAACAAAGTTACTGTTAAACCCCCACCCCCCAGGCAAGCAGTAAAAAACAGGTATGCTCAGATAAAGTTTGAAAAAGTATATTTATATCCCTAACAAAATAATCTCCCGCAAGACCCTCCCTAACCCCAACGGTTGTCCTTTAAAAGTCCCAAACTCAACTCCCGATTCCCACCCACCAAAAGTCTCTAAAAAAGGGGCAAGGGACACTATGGGTGGATGCTGTTTACTTTTTGGGCCAGGGCATCATACTCCTGGCGGAGCAAGGCGTGCTCTACGCGGAGCCCCTCCAACACGTTTGTGAAGTGGTGGAGCTCCTGCTGAAGGCGGGACACCCTCAGGGTACTGCGGCGCAGGCGTGCCTTGCAGTTACAATGGCTGTGAGAGGCAGCTGTTGTCCTTGCTGCTCGGCGGTGGCGTTTGGCTTTGGCAGCCCGGCTCAGTCTGGGTGGAGCACTGTGCTGGGTGGCAGCCCGTGGGGGCACGGAGGCCGATGCAGACGACGTTGTTGTTGTGGTCGACTGCACACTTTCGTCGTCCTCCAGGGCCACCAGCCGCCGATATTCTGCAACAGTGGCAGCGATCCTCCGTTTCCGGGCCGCTCTAGCCAGCTCCTTCCTCCTTGTTTGTTTGGAAGGAGCATCTATATGAAGAAAGAAAGACAGAGTCTGTAACCAATGCTCTTTAAGATTAACTCAATCATTCAGCAGAAATTTGTGTTGCAGTACAACTAGCAACTTGCAAGCGCATTACATAACTATTGAGGCCAGTATCTATCTAACCTCCCACTTCTTCATCCTTGCTCTAACATTAGTCGGAGTTTAAGGAACAAATTCTACGAGCACTATGGACTTCCATTGGAGTCGACTATGAAAGTACACCAGTCTTATTCTTCTTCTTGTCTCTTGTTTAGGAAAATTGGTACGTTATCTTCTGCAAGCCGGCATAATGCCAGCGCAGTGAACTTGCACCCGAGAAAAAGAGACGCACGCCATGATGAGTAACCTAGACTTGCGTTACTGTACCGGTCCAGTACATGCAGGTGGTGAAGCTCTTACTTTTCTATTACGGGTGGCACTGAGAATACTCTGTTACAAGGGCTACTGCTTAATTAATTTAACTTTCACCCTACAGTGCAAATGAGTACTAGAAATGGAAAAATGAAGAAGATAAATAATCTGATTATCTATCACTTCACATGGGACGTTTTTGCTTACATATGGGATGACTTTAGGTGCTTTGCTTTTTATTGAGTGACCACTAAACTTATTAAGAGAGGTAGGGAGTGGCCACCGTAATAACCGGATCTATGCTGTGCTTGCAATACAAACTACTGCTACTATTGATGGTAGTATTTGGACAAAATTACAACTTCTTTTCCTTGCCTTTCCTACACTGGAACGGACGTGCGGGTGCTGTGTTACATGCTCTTCAAAGTTACACTTAGTTCATCCACTGACCGTCTACTCTCTCTAGATCATGGGTACTCACAAACTTTCTCTCAGGGGCTAAATTTACAGTGTAGTTTGTGGCCGAGGGCCACACTGGTGGGGGCGGAGTCAGAGGGGGCGGGGCTAAAGCAAAACGAAAACTTGTGACCATGAGGTTGCACACAGGTCCCTGCAGCAGATGCCTTCATCCACTGAGCCACCAGACCCATCATTTACATACATCTCTCTCCCTCCTGCTCTCCCTCCTGCCCTCCCTCTCCATCTCTCTCTCCCTCCTGCCCTCCCTCTCCCCCGCCCTCTGTCATCTCACTGTGTGTGTGTCTGTCTGTGTCAGCCTTCAGCCCGGGCTGAGACAGCTTCCTCAACGCGCACACACAGACAGCCACACCAAAGTACTTAACAGGTCTTTAAAAGACCATTAACATATTATTGAGGCTTTGTTTGTTGTAGCGCCCCTGCATCTCCACCCTGACAATCACTGCTTGCCCGGCCCCACAGAGCAGAGGCTTTGTTCTATTTCACCTCTTTGTGGCCCTGCATCTCCACTCTGCTCTGTGGGGGCCGGGGGAGCAGTGATTGTCAGAGTGGAGATGCAGGGGCGCTAACAGGTGAAATACAACAAAGGCTCTGCTCTGTGGGGGCCGGGGGAGCAGTGATTGTCTGCAAGGTCTGTGCACCGCCAAGGAAGGCTTGGCCGTACTATGAGTACCCCTGCTCTAGATACACATATGCTATCTAAGAGTCAGATAGTAGCATGATCCAGGTATATTATGGACACATACAGTTTCTGTGTCACCCACCCAGGCTGTTGTCCTTCCACCAATCATTGCTTCATCATTCACCCAGCCATGCATCTCATATTCTTTCCTTCCCAGCCACGTCTTCAATCTCAATAAGTAAGGAATATATAAGAGCTTACCTCTGCCCGCCACCACCACCGTCTGAACTCTCACAGCCGGCACTGGAACCGCCGCATCCTCCCCTGAGGAATTGCCCTCCGCCTCCGTGTCGAGCACCACCACCTCCGCGTTGGCCCCGCCACCAGATGTTCCACCTACAAAGTACATTTAAGAATGTTAGAATAAACCACTCACTAGTATTTGGTCTAGGAATGAAGACATGTGAAAACAATGCAATTTGTGACTGTGTACTCTAAAGTAAAAAAAAATGTCCCTTTTTCCAGGGAAGGGTGTTGTCTTGCTGCACTTTTTGGCACAACTGATGAAGGCTGGCTTTTTAACACGCACCATTTTTCTCCACACAGACAGAAGATGGACTTCTAACAACAAGATCAAGTTGAAACAAGGTGAGAGCTCGGCTCGACCACAAGAAATGTCTTCAATTAATTGTCAGCACTAACCACTTTTCCAGTCTCAGTTAAACGTTTAGTTTTTTTATTATGACTTCATTTTAATAAATGTGTTTACTTTTAATAAAGCTTTTAAACTTAAATAGACTCTGTGTTTTTTGGTCCAGACTAGAGTGACTGAGCGAAAGGTTTTGCAATTTTTGCAAGCATGAGTCCGTGCCTCTGACACTTCATGACTCTGACTCCGTACTCTTGAGCTACGTTGGATAATCATCATTGGGGATCAATCATGGATGAATTTGGGAGGTAAATGACTGTGCCACACTATGTAGTCACTCAGTAAGGACATTGGGGGTTCAAAGTCTGTTATCACAGAGGTATGTGGAAACTCTAACAGCGCCTATTATAATTGATAAGCAATGCACTATTTATTGTCTATAGTTGTTTCTGCAGAAGAATTGTCCCCTCAACAGTAGTGGTATGGATTGTCCTCCTATCCAAACCAAAAGGTAGTATCTTATTCTTTCTTGGTGGTCATTCACATTTTATAGTTGGGAATTTTCAAAGCAGATAGAACACTTCAAAAGACATTATGGACAATCCCAGAGGACTGCACTGCACTAAGTTGATAGAGCTATTGCTGACTAGAATGGGAGTTTCGCCAACCGTGCAATCTTAGTTAGCTACACAGACAGACTAATAAGAATAATCTAGTAATACCACAGGGAGTCATAGTAGAGGCAGGATAAGAATTTAGATACAGTCTACAAGAAGATCAAAGACGATTTTGAAGAAATCAAATGAGGAACGCTAGGAAAAATAGGTACTAGTCTAAAATGAAAACTTACTGGGGCCAGCAAAGGAGCCCTCGCCTGCCCGATCCTGGCCCCGTTCAACAGCATCCGCCGCCTGCTGCTCCTGTGTCCCCTCGCCCCTGGGGGGAGCTGACGTACAACATGAAAGAAAGAACAGAAAACATGGATGATGGTTGCTTGTCAATGTCAACAAAATCAAACATTTCAAAACAACAATAACAAAATATTTCCGCGAAATTATATTGATTAGGGTTAGTTTTCATTGATTTGCGGACCTGCGACTTCGAAAGTCACGTAACTCACTAAACAAAGTACTGAAAGGTTCACCTAGGACTGGCAGGCAGCAGTACGCAGGCAAGACGCAAAGTGACAGACAAACTCCATTGTGATTTCAGTCAGATCAGTGACAACACTAACAGTTGCCTGCTACATAACCAGTCATTTAAATAGTCAAACTATCAATCCACCGCCACTATTTTTCTTATTGTCAGGGGTACAAAGGAAGGCGCAGATTTAAGCCCCTTGCAGCTCTTTTGCTCCGTTCTTGCGTGACTTTTGTGACGCAGCAGCTAAACAAAAGAGGCGCCATGGTGCGGCGTATAATATTATAACAACGTGACGCATTTGGGAGATGCATCCCGTTATAAAGCCCTGCGCCATCAGGGGGCGTTCCGGCGCAAGGGAGGGCATTCCTGCGCTGGAACACATCCTAAAAGTGGCTGAGGGAAATCTACAAAATTTCAATCAGTCACCTTTAGGACAATGATGCGTCACACAAACCCTGCACCTGCTTGAAGCAGACGTACGGCTTGACCCAGCATTGGGGAGATAGGGTACCCCAGAGCATTGCTGGAGCTGCGCCATCGTTGCGACGCAACTCCAGCAGTAAAGCTTCGGTGACGTTTTGGGCCCATGGTGCGCCGCATTGCAAATACGGCGCACCATGTTTGGTGGTGGTAGCGGGCCGCACAATTACTGGCGCATCCCTGCTACTTTGCAGGGATGTGACGGTAATTGCAATTCTGCCCCTTAGGGGCATACTTACTTACGCGTTCTGGTGCATCTCCAGAGATGCGCCAGATCAAATGCGTCACGCAAAACTACCCTTGCGACACGGCAGATGCGCCTCATTTACAATGCGGCGCGCCCTGGCGCAAGGGTAGGCACTTGCGTGACGCATCTCGTCACGTAAGAGCGGCGCATCGCTGGAGTCACGTCGCCAACGCAATGCAACTCCAGTAATGCTCAGGGCCACCCAATACTTAACATGCTGTGTCAGTCCTTACGCCTGCTTCAAGCAGGCATAAGGAGTTGAATTGACGTAGCAGCGTCGCAGAAGTGCCTGCGTTAAATCTTGTAGATTTCACGCAGGCACTTTTGCGAGGCGCACAGCCGCAGGACCGCCCATCCTGAATACTAGGAACGCACCCTTTGTGGCGCAGGCCCATGGCTTTATAATGTGACGCATCTCCCTAGATGCGTCACGCTGTAAATGACTCGCAGGGATGCGCCATGTTTACGCCGCTGTTGCGTCACGCAAGGCAACGTAAACGTGGCGCAAGGGGCTTGTAAATGTAATCTGCCCCCTAGTGTCTAGCATTACGCAGTTCTGTAAAGTACACTCATACATAATTGTTACTCAGGCCAATGAGACCACAAAATAGAAAACAAATAAGCATAGTAGCAACGCCACTGAGAAGGAGAGCAGTGCACCTGAAATGCACAGAAGATTTTGAAATATAATTTAACTACAATGTAATCGTCAGCAGCATTATTGGCTTGCTCCATGTAAAAAACAAATATTTGCAATACAACAACACAGAGCAGGAGAAAACATAGTAGTGAGTGATGAAATAGCTACTACTACTCACCAAGCCCGGGGATCTCCAAGCCGAGCTGGTCCAGCAGGTCGCGCTCCCTGTCCAGGACGTCGTCCAGCGGTGGGTGACCTGGCTGTAGGTGCGCTGGACCCCGGAGAGTTGGGACATGGCCCAGCACACCTTCTCCCACCGCTTCCGGCGCTCCCGGATGTTGTAGCCGGCCGCGATCCTGCCGCCTCCCGTGATGGTCCTGGGCAGGCGGCGCTGGACGAAGTAGACCAGCGCGCCCACTTCCTCCGGGCTGAAGATCTCCCGTCGGGTCACCTGCTCCCCCCTCAATCGCCCGCATGCTGTCCTGGCACGGGGTCCAGGACTCCTCCTCCCCGCCGCCGCTGCGTCCCTCAAGTGCCTGGGCAGCTTCACGGCGCCTGGCTTTACCATGGTCTGGGCAGGTAAGGTAGGAAGTAGAAAATTAAGAAGGAATAGGATAGGGAAGAAGAAAAGAAAAGAGTTTAAAAAGTAGTTTAAAAGTAAACAAAAATAGCAGAAAAGACAAAAATATATAGCTAGGAAAAGAGAGGGATAGATAAGAAGCAAAATCGTTTGAAAAAAACCTGAAAACAAGCAAAGGATGGCAAAGATAGCAAGAGGATAAACACCATGCCCAGACACAGGAAATGAATGAAAAACAAGATGGCCGCCCGTTCACGAGCGCGAAAGTAAGTTCGCACGCAATTTTCCTCGCGATCTCGTGCGAACTTGTACTCGCAATGCGCTTACCTTGCGAGATTATACATAGCGGGCGGAAACGGAAATACGTCACACAAACAAAATGGCCGCGCCCGTACTCGACCTTGGGGTAAATTCGCGTGTTGCGCTGCAAGCGGCTCGCGAATACTGCAAAAAAACTCGCGAAAGAACACGCTGCAAAAAAAAAAAAGCTCATTCGCACGAATTGGCGGCTTCCGCGGTCGGTTTCGCACGACGCCGAGCCTCGCAAATAGCGCGAAATTACCGAAGAACGATTTTTGCAAAAGCAAAACAAATGAGCAGGTGCAAAAGGTCAATCTCATGATTTGTAACGATTCCCTGTTGTGCTTCCTGAGGGGGCCCTCCAGAATTCGGTTGCCTGCTTGCAACAATTGTGTGACCCTGCTATGACCTTAACTGTATGCCACAAAGGTCCTGACTCCTGATTTACAGCTAAGGGAGCAGACAAGCAGGTGCCAGGCTGGAACGTCAAATTCAGTGACACAATAATTAGCCCCTAATTCATTATTGTCAGTTGGGGCAGGGCAGGTGTTGTTAATAAACTAACCCCAAATTAATTCATGTCAGTTGAAGCAGGGCAGGTGTGCTTGCTTTTCCCCCCCATCTTCTACAGTGATGATGTAACAGAGGGTGGCATTGATGTAACAGAGGGTGGCATGGGTCAAAGAGAGGGTGGCAGTGGTGAAACAGAGGGTGCTGGGAGGCTGTGATGATGAACCAGACGTAGAAACAACATAGTCGTGACCGTTGCGAGCCGATAAGTAAGTTTGCAATTGCGAACTACTACCAAATCCTCGCGAACTGGCAGAAACACTTGCGAACACAAAAAAAAAAATCCGCAAATTTGCGGGAATTCGCGGATTTTGCAGATTGCGAGTTCGCAAATTCGCTAAATTCGCGAATGCCAGATTCACAAAATTCGCCCATACTTACCTATGACTCAACCAGTCTGCAAGGTAGTGAACTCTTGCGTGGCTGGTTAACCCACAAGGGAAAGGGGAAGTGGATTGAGAAACAAGACAAAAGAAACACTGGGAATCTTCCTTTAGTGTCAGTGTCCACGTCTGCTTCTCTTTGAGTGTTCAGGACTTCTTTTGTAGCATCTTCCAAGAGTAGGTACAATAATCAATTTGAATACACATTAACACCCTTTGGCAATAATCTTAGAATGGATTACGTTTTAGTACATATCAAAAATTAAAGAAGTCCTTTCCTACACTCCTTTGCCTGGGTTGACCTGAGTTGAGTTCAAACCTTAAAATGCATCTCCAAGAATTACTTGTTCGAAGACAATTTAACCAAATCTTGAACATTATTCTTACATAACTAATATTAGTTAACAAGGTTAGTGAGGGGTGTTTTAGTCACACAACAATTTGCACAACACCTTGTCTACCTGCCAAAGACTCGTTGGTTTCCTCAGGAGGGGTTCTGAAAAACAATGAAACGAAAAAGAAAACAACAAGGTTCTCTGACAATCTTTGAGGTTCTAAACCACTAGAGTTATGAATCTTTTTTCAGTAATTAACTCTACAATGCACTTTGACTTTTACAAGCAAATTGTACTGAAGCATCATCACAATTCAACCTTGGACTATTGAGTTATTGTTCTTGCCAATGCTTTTTGAATTGCGAGGTAAACATTCTCCTGAGTTGTACTGTCTTGTAAATCAAATTTAGTTCGTGCCAGTCTTTCTCAAGTCTTTTCCTTTAAACAAAATAAAGAAAAAACGAATTGTATGTACCAATGTTTGTTGTCTGGTTACGATTTCTCCTGTCTTTAAAAAATTAGAAAAAACGGATTGCATTTACCAATGCTTGGTTGTCCTTTCATTGTCTGGGTACGATATCTCTTACTTGACTTTGCAGGCCATCGGAACGATGATCGATGACTCCTCCGAAAGTGCAGGGAAGAACTTGGCTGACGGACCGCACCGGAAGCTCTGAAGGATGTCACCGCTGCCGAAGGCTGCCCGAAGAGAGAGGAACAAGACGGACTTCTGAAAAAGCAGGTAAGGAGAAGGGAAGCGGGAGGGGAATCTGGACTGGAGGGATGTGGGTAGCTGAAGAGAGGGCTTCCGAGGACAGCTGGGCTCAGGAACGCTCGCCGTGAAACAAACAAGGAAGCGAAGCGTCCCTGAAAGGGCTGTGCTGTATTTATAGCCTGGGTCTTGGGCGTATGCTCAGCAACTCAAGTGTAGGAAAATCGGCAGTTTGAACGTAAGAGCGAGAAGGTTCTCTTGGATCGTGGCACACCTGAGAATCCTTCGGAAACAACAAGCATTGGTACCAACAAGGAGCATGATATGTTCCTATACTATAACAATACTCAACAAGCATTGCTAGCACCAAATAAACAACAATTCCTAACACAGTTACTTAATTTGCTAATACAGGGTAGCCATTACAGGGGATTAACTAGCGATTGCCAAGGAACCCATGACAGTTCTTCCCCCCAAAGGCCGTCTCACAGGCCGTGGTTTGTTCGGGTTAAGTGCATAAAAAGATCTGACAAGTCGTGGTGCATGGATATTGTTTTCTGGTTCCCAAGATCTTTCTGATGAATCATAACCCTTCCAGTCGATCAGGTAAAATAAACGGCCTCTAACTCTTTTGGCATCTAGTATCTTTTTAACCTCATATTCCATATGATCTCCTACCACTACAGGGGGCGGTGGGTTATCTGGCCGCGTTTTAGGATCATGAGGTTTCAACAGTGAGACGTGAAAAACTGGATGCATAGCATAGTCCTGGGAAGACTAATTTTTACAGAAACAGGGTTTATAATTTTGTCAATTGGAAATGGACCAATGAATCTTGGTTTTAATTTTTTGGGTCCAGCGATTTGAATGTTTTTAGTTGAAAGCCAAATCAAATCTCCAGGTTTGTACTGTGGGGATGGAATCCTGTGTGCATCTGCTGCTTTTTTCATTTTACTTTTATTTTTCTCAAGACTTTTTCTAACCTGATTTTGGTGAGTTATTAGACTTTTAATTCTTTCTGTGACTGCTGGCAAGTTTTAAGTTTTTTCAGGAAAAACTATTGGAAGTATTCTGGGGTGTTGACCGGTGAGAAAATAAAAAGGTGAACATCTCAACGCAGAATGCTCTGTGTTATTATAGGTGAACTCCGCTCGGGGCAAAGCTTCATCCCAATTTGAAAAACAAGTACTTGATAAACAGCGTAGACTTTGTTCTAAGTATTGGTTAACTTTTTCAGTTTGGCCATCAGTTTGAGGGTGGAAAGCTGATGATAAAGCAATCTCAATGTCTAATTGTTTACAGAGTTGTTTCCAAAACTTTGAAAGAAATTGGGGACCCCTGTCAGAAACAATCTTGTGTGGAAGTCCGTGGAGTTTCACAACATTGGTCAGAAAAATGGTACTAAACTCCATTGCAGACGGCAATTTAGGCAAGGGAACGAAATGACTCATTTTGGATAACAAATCTACCACTACTAGGATTGTGATGAAACTGTGGGACTTGGGTAAATCTGTAACGAAATCTAAGCTAATGGTATGCCAAGGGAAGGGAGGAATGGCCAAAGGCTGTAACAGGCCCATAGGTGGAGAGTGTAGAGATTTCTGACGTGCACATAACGGACAAGCTCGAACATAGTCATGTACGTCTTCACTCATATTCTTCCACCAGAAATGTCTTTGACATAAATCAAGTGTTTTATTTACTCCTGGGTGAGCAGCTGTTGCTAAGTCAAGATTCCATTTCAAGATCTGTTCTTTTAATTCTTGATCTGGAATGTATAATTTATTCTTATGGAAGAAAAAACCATCTTGAATTGACTTGTGTTTTAATGACAGCCATTGTTGGTGATTTAACTTCTCAGTTTCTTTCTTCAATAATGACAAAAATGTGTCAGCGGAAATTTCTGCACAAACTCTTTCAGTAGGAATGGTGCTTTGCAATTTAGGCTTTAAATTTCTATCTTTGTCACACACTAAGCGTGACAGTGTGTCAGACAATAATTGTTTCTCGCCTGGCCGATAAGTAATTACAAAATCAAATTCGCTAAAGAACTGCAGCCAGCGCATTTGTCTTGGGGTAAATGCCTTGACAGTCGAATAAAACTGTAAATTTTTATGATCGGAGAAAATAGTGATAGTTTGCTTTGCCCCAAGAAGATGGTGTCTCCATTCTTGTAATACGGCTTTTATTGCTAAAAGCTCTCGCTCAGCTATCGTGTAATTCTGTTCCGCTGGTAAAAGTTTTCGGGAAAAGAAGGCAATTGGATGCAAATGACCAGTGTTAATGTATTTTTGCATTAAGACACCACCAACCGCATTTTGTGAAGCATTCGCTTCTACAAAGAACGGTCTGTCAGGATCAGGGTGTATCAAAATAGGTGCTGAAGTGAAGGCTTTCTTCAATAGTGTAAAAGCTGGTTCCGCCTCATTACTCCAAAGAAACTCCTTTCCTTTTTTCAAGAGTTGTGTAATTGGGACAACAATCTCTGAAAACTTGGGGATGAATCGTCTGTAGAAATTTGCGAATCCCAAAATTCGCTGTATTTCCTTTACAGAGGTAGGAGCAGGCCAATTTAAAATTGCTTCTACTTTTTTAGGATCCATCGTAATTCCTTCTGGAGACAACCAATAGCCTAAGAATTCTACCTTTGAGGAGTTGAAAACGCATTTTTCCAGTTTCACGAATAGAGAATTATCTCTAAGTTTTTGGAGAACAGATCTTACTTGCATGACATGTTCCTCAGGAGTCCTTGAGTAAATCAGAATGTCATCAATATATACAATGACACAAATATCTAGAAGGTCATGCAATACTTCATTAATGAAGTATTGAAAAGCTGCCGGAGCGTTACAAAGGCCAAAGGGCATCACTGTATATTCCAATAGACCGAATTTAGTGCGAAAAGCGGTTTTCCACTCATCACCTTCTTTTACGCGGATCAGGTGATAAGCACCACATAGATCCAGTTTGGTATAGATGGTGGATCCTTTGACTTGATTTAAAGTACCAGAATCAAGGGTAACGGATATCGATTCTTAATCGTTGCCTTGTTTACCGCGCGATAGTCAATGCAAGCCCTCAGATCTTCTGACTTCTTCGCCACGAAGAAGAGAGGAGAGGAAACTGTAGATGTGGAATGACGTATGAATCCTAAATCTAATAATTCATCCAGATAAGAACGTAAATACTGATTTTCAAGCTCAGTCAAAGCGTAAATACGACTGCAGGGTAATGCTGCTCCTGGAATCAGGTCAATTCTACAATCGTATATACGATGAGGTGGAAGCTTGGTGGCTTTGACTGGGTCAAATACATAAGCAAAGTCCTGATATTCTCTAGGGATTTCAAAATGATCTAATTTAGAGGCTGTACAAAACAGAGGCATTACTGGGTCCTTAGTTTCCTGATAGCAATGAACTTTGCAAAAAGATGAATCTAAGGTAACAGTACGTTTGACCCAGTCTATCCTGGGGTTATGTAATTCCTGCCAAGGAATTCCAAGAATTACCCCAAAAGTCGGTGTATCTATAAGATCAAATGTTGTGCATTCAGTATGGCCGTTGTCAGTGACTAGAACTAAAGGTGTTGTGTGAAAACGAATCAAACCAGAAGAAAGGGCCGAACCATCAACTGCGCGGACTGGTTCTGGTTCTTTCTTAGGTACTTGGGTCAGATTTAATTTTCGAGCTAGTTCTAAATCAAAGAAATTGCCCGTGGCCCCAGAATCAATTAGGACAGGAATACTGTGTCTTTGTTGGTTAGTTAAGATCAGAACTATTCTTATAGTAAAGTGTCTGGGTACATGATTGTAAACACTAGGTGCATGTCGGGAGATCTTCTGACTCTGTCCACTCAAGGAATCGATCCCTTCATTCCTCGAGGAGTTTAGTTTTCCGAACTCAGTGGGGATTCCTTCTCGACCACCGAAGCTTTCTTTTTAATGGGTATGATTGGACAGTCTCTAGCGAAATGGCCCGATTTTCCACAATAAAGACACAAATTACTTTTACGCCTTCGGTCCTTCTCATCTTGAGATAAAGGCCCTTTAATACCTCCAATTTGCATAGGTTCCACCTGAGCTGATTTCTCATCGGAATTTTTGTGTTCGGTTTTAAAATGTAAATTTTTAATGTCGCCTTTGGTTCTCTCACCTTTCCTTTCGCCTAACCTATGATCAAGTTTAATAACTAAATCCTGGAATTCGGCAAAATCTTCTGCCAGATTTACAATGTGTGCTAGTGAATCTTTTAAGTCATCTTTGAGACCTCGGTAGAAAAGTGACACCCTTTTCTCGTCAGGCCACTGGGACTCTGCAAGTAACCGGTTAAAATTAGTAACATATGAAATTAAATCCTTAGAACCTTGACGAAGATTTAAAAGTTCGTTATCCGATGCCTGAAGAAATACGTGTTTGGCAAATAGATTTGACATGGCTGTTTTAAAGTTATTTAAATTATTTAGCAAAGGATCATTTTTATCAACCAAGGGCATAGCCCAATTAGCTGCCACTCCTCCTCAATAGGAAATGATGAAAGCAACCTTCGAAGTATCTGTTGAAAAAATGTGTGGTTTACATAAAAAGTGCAGTTGGCATTGACTTATGAATGTGTTGAATCTATTACTATCACCTGTGAACCTTTCTGGATTAGATAGTGGAATGGGAGTAGGTGTCACCACTGTAACCTGTACTGGTTGGTCAGAAACATCGCTCTGATGGGTTTGTGATGAGTAAGCACCTACTCCGAACTTTGGTGGCATTAAAACTGGTTTCTTTAGCTCAGTAGAATCTCGCCATGTAGTGAAGCCTGACCTAGTTTGTTCAAGTTCCCGTCTAAGGGACTGATTTCCTGCCCTCGTTTGGTCTAACTCCTGTCTAAGAGACTGATTTTCCATGCGTAACTCCTCCATTTCACCACTTAACTTCTGAACTACCTCTGTTAATTGTTGGACATCCATGGTGTATGGAAGAACCCTTGTTGCACTATCAAGAAGGAAAGAAGGAAGTGTGGCTTCGCTTTCTGTCAGCGTTCACACACGAGGCTCCTGAGGTTTCCTTCTTGACGGTGCACGCTCCCAACTCCCCTATGACTCAACCAGTCTGCAAGGTAGTGAACTCTTGTGTGGCTGGTTAACCCACAAGGGAAAGGGGAAGTGGATTGAGAAACAAGACAAAAGAAACACTGGGAATCTTTCTTTAGTGTCAGTGTCCACGTCTGCTTCTCTTTGAGTGTTCAGGACTTCTTTTGTAGCATCTTCGAAGAGTAGGTACAATAATCAGTTTGAATACACATTAACACCCTTCTGCAATAATCTTAGAATGGATTACGTTTTGGTACATACCAAAAATTAAAGAAGTCCTTTCCTACACTCCTTTGCCTGGGTTGACCTGAGTTGAGTTCAAACCTTAAAATGCAATTCCAAGAATTACTTGTTCGAAGTCAATTTAACCAAATCTTGAACATTATTCTTACAGAACTAATATTAGTTAACAAGGTTAGTGAGGGGTGTTTTAGTCACACAACAATTTGCACAACACCTTGCCTACCTGGCAAAGACTCGTTGGTTTCCTCAGGAGGGGTTCTGAAAAACAATTACACGAAAAAGAAAACAACAAGGTTCTCTGACAATCTTTGAGGTTCTAAACCACTAGAGTTATGAATCTTTTTTCAGTAATTAACTCTACAATGCACTGACTTTTACAAGCAAATTGTACTGAAGCATCATCACAATTCAACCTTGGACTATTGAGTTATTGTTCTTGCCAATGCTTTTTGAATTGCGAGGTAAACATTCTCCTGAGTTCTACTGTCTTGTAAATCAAATTTAGTCTTTCTCAAGTCTTTTCCTTTAAACAAAATAAAGAAAAAACGAATTGTATGTACCAATGTTTGTTGTCTGGTTACGATTTCTCTTGTCTTTAAAAAAATAAGAAAAAACTGATTGCATTTACCAATGCTTGGTTGTCCTTTCATTGTCTGGGTACGATATCTCTTACTTGACTTTGCAGGCCGTCGGAATGATGATCGATGACTCCTCCGGAAGAGCAGGGAAGAACTTGGCTGACGGACCGCACCGGAAGCTCTGAAGGATGTCACCGCTGCCGAAGGCTGCCCGAAGAGCGAGGAACAAGACTGACTTCTGAAGAAGCAGGTAAGGAGAAGGGAAGCGGGAGGGGAATCTGGACTGAAGGGATGTGGGTAGCTGAAGAGAGGGCTTCCGAGGACAGCTGGGCTCAGGAACGCTCACCGTGAAACAAACAAGGAAGCGAAGCGTCCCTGAAAGGGCTGTGCTGTATTTATATCCTGGGTCTTGGGCGTATGCTCAGCAACTCACGTGTAGGAAAATCGGCAGTTCGACCGTAAGAGCGAGAAGGTTCTCTTGGATCGTGGCACACCTGAGAATCCTTCGGAAACAACAAGCATTGGTACCAACAAAGAGCATGATATGTTCGTATACTATAACAATACTCAACAAGCATTGCTAGCACCAAATAAACAACAATTCCTAACACAGTTACTTAATTTGCTAATACAGGGTAGCCATTACAGGGGATTAACTAGCGATTGCCAAGGAACCCATGACATCGGGTGCAGGGGTATCTTTTAGGGTTGGATCTTCTTACCAACTCCTGGTCGCGGTTGGGGGCACCTTCCGGATTGAGGCTGCAGGCATCGGCTGGAGGCTTGAGAGAGGTCAGGATCACCTGACCTCGGGTCAGGATCGCCGGGGGGACCTCCTCGTGGTGATGGCCACAAAAACTCGGGACGTGGGCATCTGGTTCAGAGTGATGCAGACTCGCGGATTTCGCCGGAGCTGGAGTCTGTTGGCCGAACAAATCCGGTGTTCACAGGAGACAAAGTTTTTGGTTTGGAAGGTAAGGCAGGTCCTTTGGGTTCTTGAGGTTGCTGGCTGCAGGACACACCAGAGTTTTGCTTCTCATGGTTTTAGGTGGGGATAGGCCGGTAGGGCTGGGGCCAAGTCAGTGGGCGTTATCCTCTTCTTAGCTTCGGCATGGCTTTTCTGTCCTTCTTCTTCTTTTCATCTTGTAGTTTCTTATCTGAGGAGGCAAGGTTTGTGTGTGCCCCTAAATTCAAGATTTAGGGACGTTACAGGTAAGAAAAAAGGTTGGGACCAATGGGTTCCTTCCTTGGGGTGGGTACACCCCCTATTATGACACCCTCCAGTGGGAGGGGGGCATATGCCTCAGTCTGGTTGGCTGGTTCCCCCCATCTGCACGATGGGGGGGGGATTGAGAGTTGTGCTTCACCTTGCCTCCTCCACCTGAGCGGTGGGGTTGGCAGAGGTGGGCACATCTCCCTTCCTCACTTGGTTTTCCCGCCGGTTCTTCCGCCCAAAGTGAGGTTCAGAACTGGTGGGGACCAGTTGGTAGGAGCAGCAAAAGGCCTGGGAAAGCTCACAAAGGCGGTAAGCCTTTGAAGCTTCCCCTTCATGGACCCTGTCCAACCTGGGGGAGGAGGCTTGGCAGCTCGTCTCAGGATGTGCATTGTTTCAGGCCCCTAAGAGCAGCAGGCTCTCAACCCAGGGATCCATAAACATGTCTGTTGGTGGCAGCTGAAGGCAGCCACTAAGCCTGGACACTAGTGTTAGGTCGTTTTTCAGGGGGCATCTCTAAGATGCCCTCTGTGTGCATTTTTCATTACATCCCACACTGGCATCAGTGTGGGTTTAATGTGCTGAGAAGTTTGATACCAAACTTCTCAGTTTTCAGTGCAGCCATAATGGTACTGTGGAGTTCGTAATGACAAACTCCCAGCACCATATACTCTTAATGGCAGCATTGCACTTACAATGTCTAAGAATTGACTTGGACACCCGTTAAGACTTGCTGCCAGTTGCCTCACCTGCCTTGGCTAACAGTCCCGGGGGGGACTGCAACAATCCCTTACTCCCGCACTCTGCCGCCATCCTGTTCAGGGGGACTACACCTCCCACCGTCCCTCTGCTGACGCCTAGCACCGCGTCATAGGGAAAGCGCAAGGAGGCACCTTAAGAACTCTCGTGGTCTCCCGCGGCGCGGGACGCCAGTGAAGCCTTGCTGCCAGTTGCCTCACCTGCCTTGGCTAACAGTCCCGGAGGGACTGCAACGATCCCTTACTCCCGCGCCCTGCCGCCCTCCTGTTCAGCGGGACTAAACCTCCCACCGCCCCTCTGCTGACGCCTAGCACAGCGTCATAGGGGGAGTGCCAGGAGGCACCTTAAGAACTCTTGTGGGCTCCCACGGCACGCTCAGGGGGGTGGCCATGCCCTGCCTCTTCCTGTCGCGAGACGAGCGCAGGCATGCCCGGGCACTGCCCGGGCCAAGACCGGGCTCATGGCGGGCCCTTCCCACGCCTGTCCGCGACAGGAAGAGGCAGGGCAGGGCCACCCCCCTGAGCGGCTGCACTCTCTCACATATTGCCATCAAATGAAGGGGTAAGATCCATTCGAACCTATACGCCCATAATAACTTGATGACTTTCATTTTGACTCTGATCTAAAAAGACACTAGCATCTGCTAGAGGGATTAATACGGCGCTACTGCTTAAAGCACCCTCTTGGAGGGAAGGCTGTTTTCACAAGTTTTGACAGTTGAACTGGGGGTTCTTTTGTAATTGTGTTGTCTGGTGGTTTATAATCCTGAGCATATATAAGGGTATTTAGATACATCTGCACGGTGGGGATAAGAGGCTTCCTGTGAAATTGTGGGGTAAATACCATCTGCTGTAAAATGGGTAAAAAGTCAGTTGCTAGCAAAAATAAAACAACAACATGCGAGCCTCCAACAACTGCGATAGACAAAATGCTTCAAAGGGTAGTGTCCACAGAAATAGAGCGCACATAAAGGAGGCTCTCTCTTACCCCGGATATTTGCGCACTGGACTCTGAGCTGACCAAGGCCCCAACCACCTCATATACTTCGCAGCCCAGTCCACTGTCCCTCCCTCCTTCTGGTCAATCCCCCATTCTGATATCTGGGGCCCAAGTAACACAATCACAAACCGCTAATAGGGAACCCCCATTGCGGGTTACTCGAACCCGTAAGCAACCAGATACGGTCAGTAGTCTCACCAACACCACAAGTAAAGGGAAATGTAAAGCAACTCCAGGTCTAGGGCCAAAAAATAAAAAACAATGTGCAAATAGTCAGGCAGTTACACTTGTCTAGGGTTTTGCGTTGTGCCACTACTGTCGACAGTGCCTTTGCCTTCCATTTTGATCCCGGGTTCTTTGTCAACCTCAACCCCCCGTTGCAAATTTGTTGAAATGGCTGAAGAGGTATTCTGCCCAAGCAGGCTCTGTAATGTTGGAGTTTATCCCTGGGTGGTGTAGTGTAGTGAAGACAGGGCCCTACTTGCACCCATTGCTATGTTAGCATAAGCTTATTAGACGTTTAAACGCCATTTTGCTACTTTGCCGCATTTGCACATGACACTACATGTAACTGTTGTTGTAAGTTAAACTGATTGATTTCTCGCATGAGAAAAGCTTGTTTTTAACATCCCTAGACTTACATCGTTTCCTTAGTCTGTACACTGCGTGCAGAAGCCTTCAGGGTCACCATAACAATGTATGCTGTTATTCGGGTTGATCGGCTCACGCTCTAGACACAACATGGACACAGCTGCAGCTAACTGAAATTCTAGCGCTTTTAATATTGCACTGCATGCATGATTTTGGGCACTTGGAGAAAATCCTATTCCAGAGAAAGAGAGCTTTGCTGATCCTGATGTGATTCAATTCTGCTGATCTTGGAGGTATGGGGTTCCCCATTCAAGCCTAAGAGACCTTCTATTATTATTATAAAACCTAGTTCCTAGAAGGGGAGGGTGGTTCACAAGGCACTAATGGACCTGTTTCCACTATCATTATTCAAGTTCAAGTTCAAGTTCAGAAATTTGTATAGGGCGCTGCTCACCCAGAGGGTCTCAAGGCGCTTGAGGGAGGGGGGGGAGCATTACTTATCGAATATCCAAGTTTTTAGTTGCTTTCTGAAGGAGAGATGGTTCTGCGTAAGGCGGATGTGGGTGGGGAGAGATTCCAGGTTTTGGCCGCTAAGTAGGAGAAGGATCTTCCCCCCATGGTGGATTTATGGATGCGCGGAATTGCGGCGAGGGCTTGATTGGACTATCGTAATTGGCGGGTGGGGGTGTAGAAGGACAGTCGTGTGTTGAGGCATTCGGGTCCTAGGTCGTAGAGGGCTTTGTGTGCGTGGGTGAGGAGACGGAACGTTATTCTCTTGTTGACGGGGAGCCAGTGGAGGTCTTTTAGGTGAGCGGAGATGTGAGCTTGACGGGGGATGTCCAGTATGAGTCTGGCTGAGGCGTTTTGGATGCGTTGGAGTTTTTTCTGTAGTTTGGCTGTGGTTCCGGCGTAAAGGGTGTTTCCGTAATCTAGTCGGCTTGTGACCAGTGCGTGGGTGACCGTCTTTCTTGTTTCGGTGGGGATCCAACGGAAGATTTTTTTGAGCATGCGTAGGATGTTGAAGCATGATGATGAGACGCCGTTGACTTGTCTAGTCATCGAGAGGGAGGAGTCCAGGATGAAGCCCAGGTTACGTGCGTGATCCGTAGGTATGGGTGCGGTTCCCAGGGCCGGAGGCCACCATGAGTCGTCCCAGGCAGAGGGGGATGAACCTAAGATGAAGACTTCTGTTTTGTCCGAGTTTAGTTTTAAACGGCTGTTCTTCATCCACTCGGCTACTTCTTTCATCCCTTCGTGTAGGTTGGTTTTAGTGGTGTTTGGGTCTTTGGTGAGGGAGAGGATCAGCTGGGTGTCGTCTGTGTAGGAGATGATGTTGAGGTTGTGTTGGCGCGCGATGGCTGCGAGGGGACTCATGTATATGTTGAAGAGGCTGGGACTGAGTGATGATCCTTGAGGTACGCCGCAGATGACTTCAGTGGCTTCTGATCTAAAAGGGGGGAGGCGGACTCTCTGGGTTCTTCCGGCGAGGAACGAGATGATCCAGTCCAATGCTTTTCCTTGTATTCCGACGTTGCTTAGGCGTTGTATGAGGCTGCTATGACAGACTGTGTCGAAGGCTGCGGAGAGGTCAAGTAGGATGAGGGCGGCTGTTTCTCCGTTGTCTAGTAGAGTTCGAATGTCGTCTGTTGCTGCGATGAGGGCGGTTTCGGTGCTGTGTTTGGCTCGGAAGCCGGACTGTGAGGGGTCGAGGGATTTGTTGGATTCAAGGAAAGCGGCGAGCTGACTGTTGACGGCTTTCTCAATGACTTTCGCTTGGAATGGGAGGAGCGAGATGGGGCGGTAGTTCTTAAGTTCAGTGGGGTCTGCTGTGGGCTTCTTCAGAAGGGCGCTGAGTTTGGCATGTTTCCAGCTTTCCGGGAAGGTAGCGGAGTTGAAGGAGCAGTTAATGATGTCGTGGAGATGGGGTGCGATTATGGAGTCTGCTTTGTTGAAAATGTGGTGGGGACATGGGTCGGTTGGCGATCCAGAGTGGATGGAGTTCATCAGGCGGATGGTGTCTTCGGTGGTGATAGGGTTCCAGTCGCAAAGGTTTTGTTGTGGAAGAACGAGGCTAGAGAGTCGCAGAGGTCTTGGGAGGGAGTGATGTCGTTGGTGCCAGAGGTGGGGTTGGTAAATTCTTTGACGATGTTGAATAGTTCCTTGCTGTTTTGGGTGTTGTTGTCAAGGCGATCCTTGAATGCTGATTTCTTGGTGGATCGGATCAGTTGGTGGTGTTTGCGGATGGCGTTCTTGAAAGTGGCCAGGTTGTCAGTGGTTGGGTTTTTTCTCCAGGCTTTCTCGAGGGTGCGACAGAACTTCTTGGATTTCTTAAGGTCATCGTTGAACCAGGGGGCTTTTTTGCTACCTTGCTTGATTTGATGGTTTTTCAAGGGTGCTAGTTCGTCTGCGCTGTGGGTGATCCATTGTGTGAGGTTGGTGGCTGCTTGGTTAGGGTCCGATGATTTAGCAGGAGGGTTCAGGTGAAGCGATGTGAAGAGCTTGTTGGTGGTAATTTTTTCCAATTTCTTCGGGGAATAGGTTGTGGGGGGTTGTGGGTCGTGGTCTTTTTGTAGTTTAAGTGAACGCAGCTGTGGTCCGTCCTATGAAGAGCTGTGGTGTGATCGAAGGAGATGTGCTTGCTGGAGGTGAAGATTGGGTCGAGCGTGTGTCCAGCATAGTGGGTGGGGGTATCAACAAGTTGTTCGAGTCTGAGGTTGGCCAGGTTGTCCAGAAGGGTGGTGGTGTTGCTGTCGTTTTTTCTTTTCCAGGTGGAAGTTGAGGTCTCCCAGTAGAATGTAGTCCTCGGAAGGGAGGGCGTGTGGGCTTATGAAGTCGGTGATGTCTTCGCTGAATTGTGTGCGGGGACCTGGTGCTCTGTAGATGAGGGTGCCTCTGAGTGTGGTCTTGGGGTCGGTGTGGATCTGGAAGTGAAGGTGTTCGGCGTTACCGAGGTTATCGTCGGAACTGGTCGTGATGCGGATGGTGTTCTTATGGAGGATGGCGATGCCTCCTCCTATTTGGTTGGTGCGGTCCTTTCGGATGATCTTGTAGGCGTCCGGAATGGCTATGGCGATGTCGGGCGCTGATGAAGCGTTCATCCAGGTTTCTGTAAGGGAGGCGACGTCCGGCGATGTAGTGTCGAGTAGGTTCCAGAGTTCAGGGTGTTGAGCAGGATGCATTTTAGGTGGTTAGTGTCGGAGCTCTTTTTGGAGTTCGTGGATTTGGTGTGGGGTCTGATGCAGTCGAACTTGCAGGAGTGGCATGTGAAGGGTCCATGCGTTTGTCCTGGGGCGGCTAGGTTGCAGTTTTGGAGTCTGCCGGGATTAAGTGCTGATAGGGTAGCGGCGTCGTACATAATGCGGGTGGAGTGGGGATTGCGGGGGCCATGGGGTCTGGCGCTGGGCGCGGTCCAGGCGCGGACGGGCGTAGACGAGCTTACCTTTGGCGCGCATGGGGCGCGTCCGCTGCGCGTGAACGCTGCGCGCGGAGACATCTGTCATATGTGAATAGTAGAGGGGGAGGGGCGAGGGAGAAGCAGCTGGGAGGCGGAAGCGTGGTGGAGGGGACGGGCTCCGATGCACAACAACAACAAAATGGCTGCAAAAACGAAACCGGAACAGGTTGGGGCACAGACAGGGTTACGCTGTGGGCAGGGGCACAGGCACAATCAGGCTACACACTCTGATGGCAAAGCGGGCAATTACCGCGATGATAAAAATAATAACAGAGGCAATGCGATGTAAATGCGATGTAATAACAGAGGCAATGCGATGTAAACAAAGCGAGCAGCACACGATTTCAATGGAGCTGATTAAGCGAGTACTACAATGGCAGATGCAGCTAGAGAGGCAATGCGAGCAGCGCAGGCACCAGATCGAATCCTATGCAGCAGAGCAAGCCAGCAGTACAATGTAGCAGTACAACGATACCCAGGAGAGACCAGGGGTCATGGGGAGCGTCCGCTTCCGATGGGATCAGGGCGGACACAGCGCTACACGGGACGGAGCGAGGTATGATAATATGATTTCTCCCTTTGTGTTTTATGGAATTGTAACAATGCTGATCTTATTATTTTTAATCATATGCCTGCTTATGTTAGCAAAAATACTGCATCTTAGAGCACGTCGTTAAAATAAACATTGTAAACTTTTCTGTGTCTCTAATTACTCACGTTGTGGACTGGTATGAGAATAACAAACAAAAGAGTGTCCTTGATTCCCACCATTCCTGAGAGTACCCTAAGTCGCATGTTCTGGGTTGTCTAATCATTGGTTGCTTCGCTATAGAACGGAGAGCTAATGAGACACTGATGCTAGTTGGTTAGGGGTTCTAGGCATGGATGTGAGTTTTTTGGTACACCACAATTCACTGAGGTCCTCGGTCTCTGCAGTTCTCTGTATGAGCAGAATCCCTGCAACAGGGGTTCAGTCGCTTAATTATGTTGATCGTTTGCCAGAACTTAGCACTGTTCTTTAGTTTAGTATCGTGGAGTATCTCAGCCATAATTCTCCGTTCTCCAGCCTTTTTTCCCATTTGTTTCTTTTTCTTTGTGCCTTCAGTTTCTGCAGGCCGCTTTACATATCTAGGTTTTGTCGGGTTTTGCGAAGTCGCCTTAACGTTTGGTTGATTGTTCGTTTGATTCTGGGCTAATTACTGCCCTGCGTGAGGTGGCCACAAATTTTCCAGGTTTCCTTCCTGTCCCGATGGCAAATTTCTCCCCAAGAATTGTTATGAAGTTCTCCCATGCTTTACCGGATTGTACCAGGGTATCTTTCCCTTGGCAATGGAGTATTTTTGCAATGGCTGCTATTACATTTATGTTGTAGGGTTTATTCCTTATTTGTTTGAGATCTGAGGTTGCTTCTGTGTCAATTGTTTTACGTACCTCTAATCTTTGAACTGCATCTGCTTTCAGTGTTACTTCCTGGGGTAGGTGATCACTATGTTCATTGTCGCCTATTCTGTAGGATTCGATTTTGTTGAAAGTAGATAACGTTGTGAAGATACAGTCTAGGTAAGAGGCTTTTGTTGAATCAAATGTAGCAGCCGGCGGGTTGTCCTCTTTGAAGCGGATGTTCAGTGCTCTCATATTTAGATGTTCAAGTTCTTGGGGCAAGTGCTTCGAGCATCTTGTCAGTTTCCTACGGGTTGCTAGGCTCTGACTCAGTATTACCCATGTGGTGGATAGGTCTTGAACAAGGTCGTCCTCAGGCTCAGACCATATAAGATGTAAGTTGAAGTTTCCTGCCAGGATGATGTGTCCTGCTCTTCCATAACCCTTTTCAGCTCATTGGCCAACTCTTTTGCAGCTTTTGATTTTTGTTTGGGGTGCACGTAGGACTTAGTTATTGTGATTTGTTGACGTACCATGTTGTGGTTGAGTGTTATCTTCACAGGGGATTGCCCAGTGCCCGGAATCACCAGTCCGGCCCTGGGCATTGAGACAGCAGTTGACCTAGATCAGGCCAGTATGTTTGTGGTTAATTTCCAGACCCTGTATTTGGATGATTTGAACTGCCTTACTTTTTTCTCCAGAAAATTAGCTTCCAGGTTGACAGCATGCTTGATAAAGACGGATTACCCTCCCGACGGGCATCTGAAGATGCTAAGACGCACCCCATATGGAATTATCATTGTGCGCTTTTCCACAGTGTGTCTCACCTGGTCGGTCTGTAGGGACATAGATATGAGCCAGTTTGGGTCCCCTACATCTGTTGCTGACCCTGTGGTGTTGTTGGTGTGCAGTTATCTGCACTTCCCATTCTTATGTATGAGGCTCACTATTGGCTTGCTACCCGTGCACACTGTTGCCGGTATGTTACTCCAAGCCCCGTTGGTTGTTGCCTCACTTTCTGACTTTCGTGGATCTTGGATTAATAGCCTCAGCACAGTATCCTCTGTGCAGGCAGTGTAACAGAGCCTTGTAATATGTCATTGCCCCGACAGCTAACCGGGCCAAGGGTTGCCCTTTGCCTACATTCGACCCTGATACTTTCCCGGTTAACATGAGGCTCCCTTGAAATGTGTAATTGAGGCTTAGAGCGAAAGACTGACCCCACTGACCCTGGATCCGATGTTGTGGGTAAGTTCTCCTGTGGAGATACTGCATTAGATCTTACGCTGCTAAGCGGGTTGTTGACCATATCTGATTCCTGCGAGTGTTTGAGATTGTTTGCTTGTGCAAATATGGGGTGTAAATTTGTTAAATTGCACTGAGATGGCTTAGAGTTGGCTCGAGTTAATAAACGGTGCTTCTTTGTTTGCTTTTTTAGTTTCTTCTTAGGCCTCCTTGATAGCCTGGTGGCCACCACAGGGATCCACATAGTCCTTCAGGCTTGTGTTGTTGGATCACGGACTCCTGTAGTTGAAACGTGGCTCTGCCTCTGGCCGCTTCCCTGCTCCGTGGTTCTCACTTGTGCTGCGTGCTTTATGCTTTACTCTATGTACCCCTGTTTGGGCTGTGACCCCAATGACATGCCTCCCTCTAAAAAGGCTTCGAGAACCCTCTTTCTGTGGAACTTGCAAAGCAAGGCATATTTCCTGTGGGGGAGTCTCCGACCTTCCTAAATTGGCCTTGGTGACCTCTAGACCTCTACCAAAGCACTTAAAACGTCCGGTAGGAGCTTAACTTGTTGATTAATGGCAAACATGGACAGAGCTTGTTCTTAATCAAGACACTTACTTTGGAGTCCAGTCTGGTTAGTTTGCACCCTAGGTCTGCCAAGTGTGTTGCCAGTGACTGAAGCAAGTCAATCTGAAGCTCCATTTTCCTAGACTGCCAGAGAAGAGCCCTAGCCATGGGGTCCTGCAGCTCACATATATCTGCTAGCGTTGGATTCATTTTAGAAGCCATACTGGAATTTAGGTTCTCGTTGCTCCTATTCCTGCTCAGGCTCGGGGTTTGACCTAACGTGTCATCGAGAGCTCTCTAGTGTCAATCATTTACTGACTCTGTACAGAGTCCCATTAGTATCCAACCCATGTTGACCTTATACAGAGGTCTATCAGTGTTTATCATCTACTGGTCAAGTCCAAGTCCCATGAGTGTCCAACCTCTGCTGAGCGTCTAGAGAGCTCTATCAGAGGTTATCATTTGCTGAACCTGTACAGAGTCCCATGAGCGTCTGACTCTTTCTGACCCCGTAGAGAGTCCCATGAATGCCTGAGTCCTTCTGACCCTATAGAACACTCCATCAGTGTCTATCATGTGCAGACACTTTACAGAGTCCCATGAGTTTCTGACTCCTGCTGACCCTATTGGGAGCTCCATCAGTGTCTATCATCTGCTGACCCTCTACAGAGTCCCATGAGTATCTGACTCCTCGTGACCCTATTGTCTTATAGTTCCCACTAATCCGTAGGATCTGTCTATTTGTGGACAACAAACTTTGGGTGAGGTGCTTAGACGTATTCCATGCACGTCCATAGTATATGTTGGCCTAGAGTCCAGCTAGCTCACAGTGTGCCCATAAGCCCAGTAACCCAAACAGGGAGGAAATGGTTTCTGGCAACTACTGAACATACCAATCCTGAGCCCTCTGGGATCATGGTAACAGATCTAGAACCCCTTTGCCCAAACACTCATGCACTTTTGTTCTTGAGAGAAATATACCGTGAATACACAATGAGGCGTTTTCAATATATTTATTGAACCAACATTATTCTCAGATAGAATACCTGTGCTGAGATAATCAGTAGATAGAAGCATATAGAAGTTACAAGCACCAAAATTGTGAATAGCAGGTATAGTTCCACCATGGTGCTAAAGCAGTGTATATATGCAAGCATATAAGACAAAGTGGTAATCAGGCGTACACCTACTATGCAATCCCCACTCTATGTGCGTCTAGAGTGTATGTAGTTGTGTAGCCAAAAATCCCCCCACAGGATGATCCAACCCCATTACCTGGCAGGAAAGAATGTAGGACCACGTCTTGGTCACCAACTGAACATCCCTCACGGATATGTTAGGCAGCTGCTTGGCAAACCCTCAGCATGTAGGGACCCCTCGACATCAGCTGAAGTGCCTCCTCTGCTAACCCCCCATAATTCTTCTTTATTTATATTAAAAAGCATCCTTGCGAGGTATACCTACTAGACAAATCATTATCCAGGCTCTAATCATGTCAAGACTAGATTACGCCAGCTCATTGTATCTGGGAGTCAACAAGTCAAAATACAAAGGCTACAGAGAGGGCAGAATTCTGCCGCAAGATCTCTCCTCGGTCTGCGCAGAGCCTGCCCAGTGACAAGTGCCTAGCCTGTGGCTAGGCGAATCAAGTTTAAGGCACTCTTTATAGCCTTTAAAATCCTGAAATTGGCATCTCTAGAAATCCTGACCGACCTACTTCTACCCTACACCACCACGCGTCTACTCCGTTCTGTGGGACAATGCCTGGTAGCGTACCCCCGCATGAGAAGGGTTCACGCCGGAGGCTGTTCCTTCCGGTATATAGCTGCCATCCTTTGGAATTCTTTGCCAGCCAACATACAGGGGCTCACTAATTATCCCCCAATTCAGGAAAGCCATTAAAACTTTTCTCTTCCCCTCTCCGTAGGCCTTCCTGTGCCCTTCCGTGCGTGGCCATTTCTCCACTGTTCAGCGCTGGGACGCCTCTTTGCTGGGGCAACTGTCAGGCTTACAAAACTCTTAACATTAACATATGCAGATTAGTTTTGTTATGGGTATGCAGATAGCCCTGTCGCCTCGTGGATGAGATAGTACGACATTTGCACAATGTGCCCAAACGCCTTGTACTCAGTGTTCGAGGCATGATGCTAATGTTGCGCGAAGCCAAATGTTTAAGCAAAGTAGTTTCAGAGAAACGTACCCAACATTGTCACGTATGCAAATATGAGCAAAAGGTCACAATAAAATATTATTGTGCAAAATGAGGACAATGTAAGAAAATGTGCAGCGTTGCTACTTGGGCCTAACCTGGGCACATAACCCTATAGAGAGCTCCATCAGTGCCTATCATAGCTTACCCTGTACCCTGTACATGAATGTTCGACCTCTGCTGTGAAGTGCCATTAATGGAGGTTTTAAACAGTAATACAGCTATCTGGAATGAGGAAAGGGGCCCCAGTCCCCAGAGACTGATGACGAGGGTGAGCCGGCAGGAATCTCCCAGTCAACCAGGGGAGAAAGATGGGAGTCGATGCTCGAGGCAAAAGAGGCAAATAATGACACCTGTCTCATACAGTCAACCACTGGCTAACCAGATGAAGAATTAGTAGCCATGGCACTTGTGAACAATATACCATACAACTTTGTAATAGATATAGGAACAGAAAGGTCATGCCTAAGGGAAGAGATGGTCCTCTTATCAAAAGACACTTCAGTAATTCAAGGGTTCTCGGGTAAGGTGTCAAGGATCCCCTTCACAGAACCCCTCTAACTAGAGATAGGAGGGATTCGCATGAGAGAACTATTGTTATGTTTTACTTCATCCCCGACTAATATATTAGGGCAAAATCTGTTAGTCAAATTGAGAGTGACCATCCAGTTTCCCAACGATGGGACAATGGCGTGCTCTTCTCCAGGGGGTCCCATGCTTGGACCCATAGCATTAAAGCACACCCTCATCACAAGTATATCAGCAAAGACACAACCTACCAACCAAACCACCTTCACAGAGGCGGTCTTCATATACATGGGAGGACTTTTGGGTGACAGCAAACTCTTCTGGCACGGTTCACCCTGCACTTACCACCTCCTAGTGACACGACTAATTGAGCTGTGGTATTTACACTACACTCTCTATCAGTAAATTAGAACATGTGGTATTTACACTGTGTTCCCTATTAGTAAATATATTAGGACATGAAGCTGTGGTATTTACACCATGTTCAATATTCTAAATATATAAAGACATGGAGCTGTGGAATTTGCATTGTGTTCCATATTAGTAAATATATTAAAACATGGAGCTGTGGATTTTACATTGTGTTCCCTATTAGTAAATATATTAGGACATGAAGCTGTGGTATTTACACCATGTTCAATATTCTAAATATATTAAGACATGGAGCTGTGGAATTTGCATTGTGTTCCATATTAGTAAATACAATAAAACATGGAGCTGTGGAATGTACATTGTGTTCCCTGACAGTAAATATATTAGGACATGAAGCTGTGGTATTTACACCATTCACTCTATGAGTACATATATTAA